>NC_057799.1:533082558-533146463 GCF_018294505.1 Triticum aestivum
GCAGTCTCGGAGCTCGAACACGTCGACCGTCGAGGGGAAGTAGGCGAGTTGCATCCGCCGCGCCGCCAACTCGCTCTCCGGTGGCTCGCTCGTCCCGGTGTCCTTGGCCACTCCCTTGCCTCTGCTGGTCTTGGGTGCCATGGCGGCTGCGGGGGCAAGGGACAGAAGACAGCGAAGACGCAGCGGCGGCGAGCAAAGGCGAGAGCTTGGGAAGGAAGGAGAAGGGGACGGCGGTTCCGAGATTGAAGAAGATGCAGGGGTAAATGAGCAGCGCGCCCGCAGTTATTCCTTTTTACGGGGAAGGCGCGGGCCGCCTCTTTTCCCATTAACTGCGATGTGACGCATGTGTGCGGGAACCGCCCCATGCATGACCCCATGTCACACACGACCCTCCACGTCGCGCGTTCAACGCGAGTCGTGGGGAAGCGCGGCGGATGAAACAGTTACTGCGGTAAAAATCCGCCCAACCTGCCCGCGCACCATTCCGGCCCTGGCCCAACAACGTGTCGCGCTTATGTGTGGCCCAGACCCGGGGGCTCCTGTCGGTGTAAAAAAGTAGGGGCTCTCCTTTTGACCCCGTTACTTGTGCACGGGCAGTCGGAGCCACGTGCCACGGCCACACTTAACAGGGCAGAGGAGGGAAGCCGGAGAGAAGCCGAAGCCCGAGACAACGCCAAGGCTAGAAGCACTAAAGAGCAGAGAGGCGAAGTGGAATCCCCCCGGCAAGACCCTTGCCGGGACGGCCTCCGAGGCCCCGACAAGAGCCTTGCTGGGGCAACTTGCGCAACGCCAGCTGTGACACCCCAAAATTTTGACCTTGTTTTATTAATTAAAATTTTGCCAGGAAATTAAGCTTTTCCCTTTGTCTAGATTTACCTTTTGATATTGTGAGTTTTACCCCAAGTGGAACTTTCCAAAAGTATTATTGGACTTGTATGCTCTCTCTGTGAAACAATTCTTTATCAGTGGATTTAATTGCAAGGTTTGCCTTTTATTGAGCTTTATTCTTTTAAAATGATTTTTCATGAACTTGGAGCCTGTTTTGCACTGCAACCATTTGATAAATGCTTTTAAAAATTTCACCAAAATTTGGGGATGTCATGTGATGTTTCCACATCACTTTTATGAAAAAATATCTTTTGGTTATTGGAGATTTTGAGCTCTACATCAACTTTTCAAATCTGGTCCACTAGGTATTTTTGCACTACAACCTATTTAAATATTCCTTTATAAATTCTTCCAAGTGTTTGGAGATGTCAGTAGATGCACACAATTCAACTTTTTGCTAAAACCCAGTGGTGTTCTTTGAAAAATTTGAGTGAATCAACCTCTTTTTCATTCTGGTCCAGTTTGGTGATTTGTACTGCAAACCTATTTTATTTTGCTCTAGTGCCCATGAGCTTTTTCCTGCTTGTAGCACTCCCTACAAAACCCTTAAGTCCAGGAGAGTGGACTCATTGGAGGATTTTAAGTGCATGCAATGAAACCTTTTTCTTTCTGTCCAAAACTGTAGTTTTGCAAAACTTGCACTAGCAAGTTTCTGGTTTTTCCCTAATGATCTTGCCATCATCACCTACATCTAGAGAGACCCTGATCTGGAGATTTTGGCCACTCCAAGAGTTGCCAAAATGCACTTGGCATTCTGTCGAACACTTGGTGTGCACAGTCAGTTTTGGCATGTTTTCTAGTTTGCATTATGATCTTGATCCTCTGACCCAGCAACCTTGTCCACTAAGCTCCTAGCTACTCCTAACCTAGTCCTGTTAATTGCCAGCTTCCCTCTCGTACTCTAGGCTGCCCTGGCATTTCGTCGAGCACCTCCCGTGCGTGCCCTTGGCGCGCCCAGAGCACATGTTTTGCACGCGCGCGCATCGAACCGCCGCGTCGCACTGCCGCCCTCGCCGCGCCCCGCCCCTGGCCCTTGCTCGCCCACTCGCCAGTACCACCCAAGCCGCCCCTAGCGCCCTACAGCGCCGCCGTCAGGGCCTTTGGCGGCACGCCGGCGTCGGCAGTGAGCCCCTGCCATGGTCGGCGCCGCCCAAGCCACCCGCGCGCGCCAGCTGCCCCTGTGAACAGCTCGAGCTTATCCTGAAGCTTGTCGGCACGCGCTCGTCGCCGCCACGTCGCCCTGCGGCTACAGAGCAACGGTCGCCGGCGTTCTTATCCACGGCCGCCGCGGGACCAGCCTCGAGCACCTATAAAAGGACGCCCCGAGCCCCTCCGAGTGCTCAGGCGACCTCAAGCCTTCCCCCTAGAGCTCCCCAAGCAGTGGATTGACCGGACAAGGCTATCTCCCCCGCCTCCGGCCGGTTCGGCCGCCGCTGCCGTCCGGTGCCAATCGTCGCAACCAGGCTATCCCCCGCCCATCCAGCGCCACCAACCACTTCCCCTCGTTCTTGCGGAGCTGCCCAGCGCCTCAGCCTCGATCGGAAACCACCGGGGCCCAAAACCCACTTCACCCCCGTAGCCCTCTCCGCCGCGGAGCTCGCCGCCGGCGACTCCTCCCACCACCGTCGACCCAGGGACCACCGAGAGGACCGCCCCGGTCTGGCGGGTCCATCCCTGCCCTCAGGTGCCCTCGAGGAGCCGCCGTTCGTCACCGGCGATCGCCGGAGTTCCGCTCTCGTTCGGGCAGAGGAGAGGAGGGAGAGGGGGGAATGGTCAAACCTGACCAGTGGGCCCTCTGGACCCACTGACAGTGACCCCCGCGCCACCCACGCTGGCTTAAGTGGTCGCGTAAACGCCTGAGTACGTTTCCTCTGCTTCGAAAGCGTATTCTGCATCGAAACGTTTTTCTTTTTCTGGTTTATTTAAAAACAGAACTTTGACTGGCTATATCTTTTAAAATAAAACCCCAAATGAGTTGATTCTTTTTCCTACCTCTCTCAAATTTCATCTAGTTTATTTTAAGATTTATTTCAAAAATATTTGGGACAAATTTTTGCACTGTGTTTGAAATATTTGTTATTTGAATATTTTTCAAAATAGGAAATGGAGAGAGGGAAGAAAACTTTCAAAAAGTGCACCCCTCCTTGCATACTCTTGAAGGCAAGCATTCTGAACTCTGGCACAATATTTTCTTGTGGTGTGTTGATATGGTTACAACACCACTTTGACTTGGAGCATACGTTATTTTTGTGTAACGATAAAGTCACACGCATGAGTGCATTTTTGGAGATGCTTTACTGTTAAAAAGAAGATATGCTGGTGATAGTGATCATCCTCGCGAGCTTTTCATGCATACCGGCAGGAAGCCGGGGAAGTCGCGGTCTTGGGTAGACACGAGCTTGTCCCTGGTTCCTCGTCGAGACGAGTGTGTCCGGTATGGCATGACGAGGCTTGGTGAGCGGTGATTCCGTCTGTTATTGGAAACATTTGGTTGTGCTAATTGTTCGGAGAATACTTGGACCTCCTGAATCGGCCGTAGGTCGAGTCTTGAGTAGTAACTTCCCCTCCTTGTTTTGTACTACCACTTGTCCCTGCCGCAGGTAGGGTACGGTTCGGTAAGTTGTCAACCCCTTACCAAGGCACACACCGTACAGAGAGGCCATGGTGGAAGATACCGGATGCATCCGGTAGGCATGCCACCTGGTCCGGGGGCATGGGTGTTTCCGGTTGGGACCGAGAGGGGGGCACCCCTTAGAGCGCGCATATATAAATTTGATCACATGCTACGTCGAGGTTATAGCCTCCCCACTTAGAGTTTTGCTTGGCAGGTGTCGTGGGTGATTCCAGACACCGGTAAGTTAAGCTGGTGTGTGCAGGTCAGGCGTGTTTTCAATTGAAAGGGCGTAGGCGGAATTAGTCCCGAGAGACTAAATAAATCCGTTACTCGTGGGAAAAGAGTACACCCTCTGCAGAGGACATATCTATATGGATAGCCATGTTCATGGGTAAGGACTACAGTCTGAGATGAGTCTAGTGATGGTTTTCGGATGGAGACACGGTTAAACTAGATCATAGTAATGGTATTCGGATGGAGAAACGGCTAAACTAAAATCTAGTGACGGTCTTCGGATGGAGAAACGGCTAGACTAGATATTGTTTATGACCTGTGACGTATGAGGATTATGTTTATTATTATTATGGACTAACCCTTTTACATTATTTGAATTATTGAGTATCCCTGGGACGGTTCTACCTCCTGGATATTCACTGTGATTATTCTTATATAAGCCCTTCATGTGGTGCCGCTTAGACGCCCGACTGCGGCATGCTTGTTATTTAATTATTCTTATATAAGCCCTTTATGTGGTGTCGCTCAGACGCCCGACTGCGGCATGTTTGTTATTTAATTATTCTTTATAAGCCCTTTATGTGGTGTCGCTCAGACGCCCGACTGCGGCATGTTTATTATTTAATTATTCTTTATAAGCCCTTTATGTGGTGTCGCTCAGACGCCCGACTGCGGCATTATTAATTTATTTACAACCTTTAGAGGAGTCATTTCAGACACTCGGTCAGTGCATTTTATTTTTACTCCTGTATTGCATATTCATATATTTCCTGCATTGCGTGCATCACAGATTTTCGTTCAATCCGGGACAGACGTTATCATCATAAAATATTTCGGAGCATGTTTATCCCTTATTATATTATTCCCGTGTTCATAATGTTTGCGAGTACATTCAAACGTACTCACTGGCTTCTCCCTGGCTATTGTCTTGGCCAGATTCCTTGCGTGGAGGAGAGCGTTACGACGACAGCCCCGAAACCTTCGCAATGATGATAACAGCCTCGCGAAGATAGGAGTTATCCTGGTCAGCTGTTCTTGTGGGAAATGGAGTCCCATAGACGCAGATGTACCACAAACCGCTTCCGCCATCAACCACTAGAAAACCAGTGTTGTACTCCTAGGCCACAATGGTCTTGTACTACATATTTTGTACTTTGCTTGAAATTCTTGTATCAAGTTGGTGCCTCATCAGCTAACAGTAATCCTGGGGCTGGTGAGCACAAAAGCCGCTTTCTGGGAAATTAATGTCCCGAAAAGCCGGTCGTGACAGACTTGGTATCAGAGCCAGGCTGACCATTGGCTAATCCTATCTTAGCCAGGTCAATAAACCTAGGTAACCAAACCACCAGACCTTAACCTAATCCCGGCCAAGCTTCTCGCGTAAGATAGCCCCACAGTGACCCGACGCCTTTCGACAGACGGTGCCCAACCTATCAGCCTAGCCTGTCGATCACGCGCCAGTGACCGACACCTAACACGTCTCATTCGCAAGCGTGCGAAGGAAGACTCCGTCCCCCTTTTTCCTATAAGAAGGGCACGCTAGCCTCAACCCAGCACAGCACAGCCCCTTTCCCAAACCAAGCCACGATGCCTGGCCCCATTGTTCACAATGATACCACAGCACCAACCTTGGAGGTTTTGTGACCGTGCTCGCAAACCTCACCCGCCGTGCCTATGCATTAGAAGAGCCTCCTGAATATGTTGTGTACCAAGGACCCATGTACGGTGAGAGCCGTCAGTACTGGGCCACTGTGCACATCTATGGTAGGGGTCTATCGCCAGAACGCCCCTACAGGTTCACTGGAAGGACAACTTCCTTTGAGCCACAAGCCATCCAACTGGCAGCTCTATAAGCTATAGTTCAACTCCGGCACTTGTCGCCCAGAGTTAACTGTCGCTCGTTCTACTACTACCCCAGTCGTGACGGGTATGGTAGGCCGCCCCAGGTTGCCAACGGAGATCACGAGACAGATCCTGCACTATTGCATCTGGTGCGCTATGTAAACACACTAGAACAACTGTTCGATCAAGTCACCCTTGATCTGATCACAGCTCGTGGAGAACTGGTTCGCCGAGCCCCGGCGAGGGGAGAAACGGAGCCCGACGCCGACAACCCAGTCGTGCTGTTCGGACACCCGATCGATCCCTTGAGGTCTGCCCCAGCCTTCAACCAGAGTGCTTTGGTGTCCCCAGAAGCGCTTCGTCGCCTTTTGGGAACTCGTTCCAACGGGATTGTGGCCAGCAACCCCCGCGATGGTCATCACCACTACCCCGACCCTGCAGGCCCTCAACCTCAACCAGCAAATCCCGACGGTGAGACCCGTGGAGAAACCCCGGCGTCCACTAGGCCAGCCCACTTAGACATTAACGAAGTAGACTAAGTCGCTTGAGTAGTATCGAGCCTTAGTTTTCTTACGCTTTGTAATGGTGTGATCTGTATCGCTTTTATTAAATGTTGTCTGCTTGAGCGCCCCTGTTTTTGGAGTAGTAGCTATGCATATGTACGTTGGCGTACAGTTGCATTTTTTAAATTTTCGGGCGCAGCTACCAAGACCAACCCCGACGGCACCCACAGTAATGCATCACATTTATGAGATGTGTATATCTGTAGCTTTGACCTAAGAACAGAATCAACAACCACTTACCCTTCACCCCGGTAGATAACCCAGCCCAAAGCTCTATATAAAGGCCACCTCGTGACCTTGCCAAGTACACCTCACTTTGTGCGCAACACTCACAGCCATTTCTTTGCCATGTCGACCCCCAGTATTTATCTGAGAACCCCAGACGCAACCCCGGGTAGTTTTGTTAAATTATTGTGGGACATTACCTGCAATACCATGAGTGCCATCCATCCACCCCAGTACGAGTTGCTCAACTCGAGGATCACCCATCCACCTCGAAATATTGGGCAGTGGTGCACATCCCTCCCTCAAACCCAAACCAAGACCCAACGGAAGTTTCCTTCATGGGGAAATCCATGCCGACTCCGCAGATGGCCATAGAAGCTGCTGCGTACGAGGCGCTCGCTCGTCTTCGATTCGCGGTACCCTATGCCAGCGAACGAGGATATTATTATTTTCTGAGTCGTGCAGCACCCGGAGAAGTAGCATCTTTTCCCGGTGGACGAATTGAGAGAGATCCAGTACTGGCCAACCTTGCCCAGTACGTTATTGCTCAGGAGCGTTTAACTCAGCGGGTAATGGGTTATCTCCAGAGCCTCGCTGATTTAAATCCTCGGATCACTATTGGCAGACCACTGAGGCCTGACCAGGAGAGGCGCATTCATCGACTGGTCAACCCGCTTCCCCCGATAGAAGAGGAGTGTGCCCCAGTACCAGAGGCGTTTTCTCAGGACCCTGTCCTTTTGCCGTTTTCTTTGTAAACGTCACCGCTGTGTTTATTATCCCAGTATTTATTTATGTGTCGTAACTTGTGCGTGGTATCCAAAATTTGTGCGATGGACCCGATTTTTGGTTTCATTTATGTGAGCAGTTTTACTGCTGTTAATTTTGTTTTAACTAAATTTTCGCTCGCAATAAAATTTTGTAATGAGTCTTCTTTCGCCGAGTTGCTGCAGCGTATATATCTTCACGGCATAGATTTTTATTCGCGCAGCACCGTAACAGCAGACTCACAACCACAACCACTCGACCTCGTGTGCATATTGCAAATCCTCGTACACATTTTTGCACCTATCTGATCACACCCGAGGACACCACAGTCTCAGTAAGAGAGATTTGTGAGTAATCATTCGGGCGCGAGTTGCCCCAGCACTCCAACAGTAGTTAGCACTCGATGCCGCACCTAATCCTCGTGATCGCCGCCGCCGCGAAGAGCTAACACTCGAGCGGCAGCATCACGACGATCATCCAGGATCATCGCGCACAAGAGCACGGAGAGCCCCAGCAGCGCCGCCAAACCTCCACACACCAGGACCACGTACCAGTCCGGCATCGCCTCCGCCATTAGAGCCTCGTCTCGAGCTCCTGCTAACAGCAATGGAGGAGAAGGAAGGAGAAGTAGAAGCGAGGCCAGGTGTGAGGAAGAAGAGAGGAGCACCGCGATCGTTTTATAGCTCGAGATTGGTGTACGGTGGGCGAGGTCCACCAGCGCCACTCGTCGCTCGATCGCCGGTGTTCGGAGGTGAGTCCGCGAGCAGTGCCGACAATGCACTGGCCCGCGAGGTGAGTGCACGTTGCACCGGCAGCTAGCACGCCGCACTACCGCAGTACGACCTAGATACCCTACGCACTAGGCGTTGCCGGTGGAGGAAGCGCGGGAGAGCACGCGAGAGAGAAGAGAGAGCCAGAGGTAGAAGAAGAGGCCGACAGTGGGCCCCGGGTCCACCTGTCAGCCAGAGAGAGCACTGTGCTCTCGGGTACGACCAGCGTATTTTAGTAATTTAGAATTTATTCTAAATTACTGTATCCGCGTAGAAATATCTCGTTTTCCCCAACCATGGATTTTTTTCCCGCGCAACGCCGGTATACCACACTGTAGTTTTACACCACTTATTGCCCTCTCACTGTAGCCACATTTTTATTGCATAGTGGAATGTTGATTTCTTTTGGTAAAAGCAATGTTTGTTCAAAACGGCTTTTAACAAATCTCGAGGACGAGATTTTTCTTAAGGGGGGTAGTGTTGTGACAACCCAAAATTTTGACCTTGTTTTATTAATTAAAATTTTGCCAGGAAATTAAGCTTTTCCCTTTGTCTAGATTAACCTTTTGATATTGTGAGTTTTACCCCAAGTGGAAACTTTCCAAAAGTATTATTGGACTTGTATGCTCTCTCTGTGAAACAATTCTTTATCAGTGGATTTAATTGCAAGGTTTGCCTTTTATTGAGCTTTATTCTTTTAAAATGATTTGTCATGAACTTGGAGCCTGTTTTGCATTGCAACCATTTGATAAATGCTTTTAAAAATTTCACCAAAATTTGGGGATGTCATGTGATGTTTCGCCATCACTTTTATGCAAAAATATATTTTGGTTATTGGAGATTTTGAGCTCTACATCAACTTTTCAAATCTGGTCCAGTAGGTATTTTTGCACTACAACCTATTTAAATATTCCTTTAAATATTCTTCCAAGTGTTTGGGGATGTCAGTAGATGCATACAATTCAACTTTTTGCTAAAACCCAGTGGTGTTATTTGAAAAATTTGAGTGAATCAACCTCTTTTTCATTCTGGTCCAGTTTGGTGATTTGTACTGCAACCCTATTTTATGTTGCTCTAGTGCCCATGAGCTTTTTCCTGCTTGTAGCACTCCCTACAAAACCCTTAAGTCCAGGAGAGTGGACTCATTGGAGGATTTTAAGTGCATGCAATGAAACCTTTTTCTTTCTGTCCAAAACTGTAGTTTTGCAAAACTTGCACTAGCAAGTTTCTGGTTTTGCCCTAATGATCTTGCCATCATCACCTACATCTAGAGAGACCCTGATCTGGAGATTTTGGCCACTCCAAGAGTTGCCAAAATGCACTTGGCATTCTGTCGAACACTTGGTGTGCACAGTCAGTTTTGGCATGTTTTCTAGTTTGGATTATGATCTTGATCCTCTGACCCTGCAACCTTGTCCACTAAGCTCCTAGCTACTCCTAACCTAGTCCTGTGAATTGCCAGCTTCCCTCTCGCACTCTAGGCTGCCCTGGCATTTCGTCGAGCACCTCCCGTGCGTGCTCTGGGCGCGCCCAGAGCGCACGTTTTGCACGCGTGCGCACCGAGCTGCCGCGTCGCACTGCCGCCCTCGCCGCGCCCCGCCCCTGGCCCTTGCTCGCCTGCAGAGCCGCGCACTAGCCTCGCCCACTCGCCAGTACCAGTCAAGCCGCCCCTGGCGCCCTACAACACCGCCGTCAGGGCCTTTGGCGGCACGCCGGCGTCGGCAGTGAGCCCCTGCCATGGTCGGCGCCGCCCAAGCCACCCGCGCGCGCCAGCTGCTCCTGTGAACAGCTCGAGCTTATCCTGAAGCTCGTCGGCACGCGCTCGTCGCCGCCACGTCGCCCTGTGGCTACAGAGCGATGGTCGCCGGCATTCTTATCCACGGCCGCCGCGGGGCCAGCCTCGAGCGCCTATAAAAGGAGGCCCCGAGCCCCTCCGAGCGCTCAGGCGACCTCAAGCCTTCCCCCTAGAGCTCCCCAAGCAGTGGATTGACCGGACAAGGCCATCTCCCCCGCCTCCGGCCGGTTCGGCCGCCGCTGCCGTCTGGTGCCAATCGTCGCAACCAGGCTATCCCCCGCCCATCCAGTGCCACCAACCGCTTCCCCTCGTTCTTGCGGAGCTGCCCAATGCCTCAGCCTCAATCGGAACCACCGGAGCCCAAAACCCACTTCACCCCCGTAGCCCTCTCCGCCGCGGAGCTCGCCGCCGGCGACTCCTCCCACCACCGTCGACCCAGCGACCACCGAGAGGACCGCCCCGGTCTGGCGGGTTCATCCCTGCCCTCAGGTGCCCTCGAGAAGCCGCCGTTCGTCGCCGGCGATCGCCGGAGTCCCGCTCCCGTTCGGGCAGAGGAGAGGAGGGAGAGGGGAGAATGGTCAAACCTGACCAGTGGGCCCTCTGGACCCACTGACAGTGACCCCGGCGCCACCCACGCTGGCTTAAGTGGTCGCGTAAACGCCCGAGTACGTTTCCTCTGCTTCGAAAGCGTATTCTGCATCGAAACGTTTTTCTTTTTCTGGTTTATTTAAAAACATAACTTTGACTCAACTTTGACTGGCTATATCTTTTAAAATAAAACCCAAAATGAGTTGATTCTTTTTCCTACCTCTCTCAAATTTCATCTAGTTTAAAGATTTATTTCAAAAATATTTGGGACAACTTTTTGCACTGTGTTTGAAATATTTGTTATTTGAATATTTTTCAAAATAGGAAATGGAGAGAGGGAAGAAAACTTTCAAAAAGCGCACCCCTCCCTGCATACTCTTGAAGGCAAGCATTCTAAACTCTGGCACAATATTTTCTTGTGGTGTGTTGATATGGTTACAACACCACTTTGACTTGGAGCATACGTTATTTTTATGTAATGATAAAGTCACACGCATGAGTGCATTTTTGGAGATGCTTTACTGTTAAAAAGAAGATATGCTGGTGATAGTGATCATCCTCGCGAGATTTTCATGCATACCGGCAGGAAGCCGGGGAAGTCGCGGTCTTGGGTAGACACGAGCTTGTCCCTGGTTCCTCGTCGAGACGAGTGTGTCCGGTATGGCATGACGAGGCTTGGTGAGCGGTGATTCCGTCTGTTATTGGAAACATTTTGGTTGTGCTAATTGTTCGGAGAATACTTGGACCTCCTGAATCGGCCGTAGGTCGAGTCTTGAGTAGTAACTTCCCCTCCTTGTTTTGTACTACCACTTGTCCCAGCCACAGGTAGGGTACGGTTCAGTAAGTTGTCAACCCCTTACCAAGGCACACACCGTACAGAGAGGCCATGGTGGAAGATACCGGATACATCCGGTAGGCATGCCACCTGGTCCGGGGGCATGGGTGTTTCCGGTTGGGACCGAGAGGGGGGCACCCCTTAGAGCGCGCATATATAAATTTGATCCCATGCTACGTCGAGGTTGTAGCCTCCCCACTTAGAGTTTTGCTTGGCAGGTGTCGTGGGTGATTCCAGACACCGGTAAGTTAAGCTGGTGTGTGCAGGTCAGGCGTGTTTTCAATTAAAAGGGCGTAGGCGGAATTAGTCCCGATGGACTAAATAAATCCGTTACTCGTGGGAAAAGAGTACACCCTCTGCAGAGGACATATCTATATGGATAGCCATGTTCATGGGTAAGGACTACAGTCTGAGATGAGTCTAGTGACGGTTTTCGGATGGAGACACGGTTAAACTAGATCATAGTAATGGTATTCGGATGGAGAAACGGCTAAACTAAAATCTAGTGACGGTCTTCGGATGGAGAAACGGCTAGACTAGATATTGTTTATGACCTGTGACGTATGAGGATTATGTTTATTATTATTATGGACTAACCCTTTTACATTATTTGAATTATTGAGTATCCCTGGGACGGTTCTACCTCCTAGATATTCACTGTGATTATTCTTATATAATCCCTTTATGTGGTGTCGCTCAGACGCCCGACTGCGGCATGCTTGTTATTTAATTATTCTTATATAAGCCCTTTATGTGGTGTCGCTCAGATGCCCGACTGCGGCATGTTCGTTATTTAATTATTCTTTATAAGCCCTTTATGTGGTGTCGCTCAGACGCCCGACTGCGGCATGTTTGTTATTTAATTATTCTTTATAAGCCCTTTATGTGGTGTCGCTCAGACGCCCGACTGTGGCATTATTAATTTATTTATAACCTTTCGAGGAGTCATTTCAGACACTCGGTCAGTGCATTTTGTTTTTACTCCCGTATTGCATGTTCATATATTTCCTGCATTGCGTGCATCACAGATTTTTGTTCAATCCGGGACAGACGTTATCATCATAAAATATTTCGGAGCATGTTTATCCCTTATTATATTATTCCCGTGTTCATAATGTTTGCGAGTACATTCAAACGTACTCACTGGCTTCTCCCTGGCTATTGTCTTGGCCAGATTCCTTGCGTGGAGGAGAGCGTTACGACGACAGCCCCGGAACCTTCGCAATGATGATAGCAGCCTCGCGAAGATAGGAGTTATCCTGGTCAGCTGTTCTTGTGGGAAATGGAGTCCCATAGACGCAGATGTACCACAAACCGCTTCCGCCATCAACCACTAGAAAACAAGTGTTGTACTCCTAGGCCACAATGGTCTTGTACTACATATTTTGTACTTTGCTTGGAATTCTTGTATCAAGTTGGTGCCTCATCAGCTAACAGTAATCCTGGGGCTGGTGAGCACAAAAGCCGCTGTCTGGGAAATTAATGTCCCGAAAAGCCGGTCGTGACACCAGCGGAGCGAGCCACCCTTGAGCACATGGGTTCTAACACTACCAAATACGTTGGAACCAGGGCTCGGGAGGCACTTCCGTGGTGGCATGCATATCTTTGTCAAGATCATGAATACATGAGGTCAGATGAGGACCAGAAGACGACGATGCTCGGCGGGATTCTAGCCGAGGAAACCCACAACACCCCCGGCAAGAGCCTTGCCGGGGACAACCACAGCGCCACAGCAAGACCCTTGCCGGGCCCCCCGGCAAGACCCTTGCCGAGGGCATCAGCAGGGCCACAGCCAAGCCCGCACCGGCCAAGACTCCACCGCCGTTCCCAAGCAGCTGCTAGCTCAACCAGCTGGGCAGGCACCTGCGTGGCGACGGGAGGCCTCTACACCGACTCAGCAAGCACCTGCGTGGTGGCATGCAGATCTTCGTGAAGGCTCCACCATCGCGCCACCTCAGCAGCCTGCCTGCCTACATGGCACCTGTCGGCGTTCTAGGAACGGGGGTCCCCAGACTTGCCTGCCTGCGGCCCACGGCGTGGCTTCGCTAGCAGGCATGTACGGCCCATCTTCGTCAACAAGGCTGTCAAGACCCTCGCGAGGGGCCAAGCCTCGCGAGGCGGACGATGCAAGACCTCCTCAGGAGCGTCCTCACCAGGCTGCCTCGCGAGGAGAGGAGATATCAATGCGGGGCAAACCTCACGAGGCTATCATGACGTGAGCCATGACGATCGACACCAGGCGGGTGCCATCGCACACAGCGTCCTCGTTTCCTCTTTGGTGCCAAGGGGGAAAGCACAGGCGCGGAGTACCGAGGCATCAGGCAAAGCTTTCCATATCAGTGCAATGAGACAAGGACCAGCAGGCCAACAGGACGAAGGTCACCATGGAGCCCAAGACAGCGTCATCGCCAGAGCCCTTTCGCAGGCGAAGATTGCTTTTGTCAGGATAGCTTGTACTAGCTGTCCCCTTTCAAATTGGCCGCCGTTGTTGGCTCCCTTCTCACTCAATATTTGGGAAGAGGAGCAGGGCCTCTATAAATAGGACTAGCCAGCACCAAAGAAGGCAGCTTGATCTCATCTGATCGAGAGCTAGCCACCACCGTAGGAGATAACTCATTCAGAGGCATCTCACCCACACAAGTTCGTCGAGCACAAGAACATCTCAACCTCAGGAGGCTGTTCTTCCCCTTGTACTGTTCATCATCAGCCCAAGAGGCAATCCACCACCACCACACTGGAGTAGGGTATTACACCACAACGGTGGCCCGAACCAGTATAAATCTTGTGTCTTTCTGTGTAGCGCGTTCGTCGAGTTCGTCTGCGAGATCTTAGCGAGCTAGGGCGTAGATCGGTAGGAGGGAAAGAACTTCGCGCGCACCCCAGAGTTCGAACCTTAAGGGTTTTGCCGGAACCCCAGATCCGACATTTGGCGCGCCAGGTAGGGGTGCGTCGTAGCTTCCCTTCCGTCGATCCGCGCTCCGTCGCTCCGTCGTCTCCATGGCGGACGCTCGCCGCGCTAGAGCTGAGCACCGGGCTGCCCTCACCGCCCGTGTTGCTCAGACGGCACCCGTCGGCGGGCCACCCCGTCGCTCCCCGTCGCCTGCCGCCAACGCCGCCACCAGCCCAGCGGGGAACGAGCCGCAAGCGTCCTCGGTACACCCGTCGGTGCGGCAGGACGGCCGCACCGCCACTCCGTCGCTGACCCCGGCTGGTTCCTCGTCCCACGCACGTCGCGCTCGCATGGACGTGCAGGCCGCGCTCCTCATGGCGAATGGGCTCCTGCGCTACCGCTCGGTCGACGACCTCTACGAGGACTGGCTCGACCGCGTCGCTGAGCTCGTCTGCGCCGCAGGGGGCTCCCTGGCGCCGTCCCTCTCTCTGCCTCGCCCTCTGCCAGCCACGGGCGACGTGGCTCATGGAGCGCCTCCACCACCTCTGCCCCAAGACGGTGCCTTGGCGCCAAGGCGCATGGCCCCATGGCGCGACCCACCACGCCTGGTGCCCGCGCGCGAAGAGAGAAGCTGCCAAGAAATTCCCCGGCCGCGAGAAGCTGCACCTGCGCTCCCCACGCCGCCTTGCCAAGACGCGCGCTACCTGCGGTGGCGGCACGCGGGCCTCATCAAGACCAAGCTCCACCTCCGAGATGGGACCCAGCAACCACGGCCAGCTGCCGCGCCTTCACCCCCGAGCTGCGTAGCGTCGCCTAGCGGGCAAGTTCAAGCCGGATCTGCCTCCTCGCTACGACGGCACCCTCGACCCCGCGGAGTTCCTGCAGCTCTACGAGCTGAGCATCGAAGCGGCCAACGGCGATGAGAAGGTCATGGCGAACTGGTTTCCTATGGCTCTCAAGAATGGTGCCTGCTCCTGGCTCCTGAACCTACCTCAGGGCTCGATCTCCTCCTGGGACGAGATGCGCGACCGCTTCATTGCCAACTTCCAGGGCACTCGCGACCGCCCACCGGCCGCGGATGACCTGTGTCGCATCAAGCAACAACCAGGAGAGACCCTCCAGAAGTACATCCAGCGCTTCAACAACACTCGCCTCAAGATCCCCAAGGTCACGGACGAGGCCATCATTTCCGCGTTCTCGGACGGCGTCCGCGACATCAAGATGAAGGAGGAGCTCGCTATCCACGAGGAGCTGTGCACATCTCAGGAGCTGTTCAACCTGGCGACCAAGTGCGCAAGAGCTGAGGAGGGGCGCCTCTCCCTCCCCGAGCTGCCAGCTGCGGGCGCATAGGAGAATAAGGCCAAGGCCAAGGACGTGAAGCGCAAGGAAGCAGCCGTGCTCGCAGCAGAGCCGGACACCAAGCGAGGCAGGGACCAGCCCGAGTCATCCAAGAATAGCCAACCGTTCTGCGCCTTCCACAACCTGAACACCCATAACACCAGCGACTGTCAAGAACTCAGAGCCATTCACGAGGGACGCTTCGGTCGACGCCCCAAGCGCAGCGACCGGGGCTACGGCTGAGGCGTAGGACGTGGAGGCGCACGCTGGGACGACCGTGGCCCGTGCCAGGAATGGCGAGAAAGGCCTCGTGAGGACCGCTGGCCGGATCATCCTCAAGAGGGCGCATGGAGGGACCAGCCTCGTGAGGATCGTCCTCAGGGCAACGCCGGTCTTCCCCCGCTGCCGCCACCACCAAGGAGGAATGACGATCACCATCAAGACGAGGAGGCTGGGGGCTTTTAGGAGCCGCGTGCAATCGCCTGCATCTTGGGCGGCGCTCAGGCCCCAGCCTTGCAGCGTATCTTCAAACAGTTCGCTCGTGAGGTGAATACAGTCCTCCCCAGGCTCGAGGCCATGCGCCCGCTCAGGTGGTCCCAGTGTGCCATCACCTTCAACTCGGCGGATCAGCTCAAGTGCGGAGCCACCGCTAGGGCCCTCCCGATGCTTTGTTCACCAGTCATCAGCAACGTGCAAGTTACCAAGACCCTCATCGACGGCGGCGCAGGGCTCAACGTCCTGTCCGTCGACACATTCGACAACCTCCAAGTGCCATATGAGCAACTTCAGCCTACTAAGCCTTTCTCAGGAGTGACTGACGGTTCCACCACACCGATAGGGCAGGTCCGCCTCCCTGTCACCTTCGGGGAACGCAAGAACTACCGCACCAAACTCATCGACTTCGACGTCGCACACATCCGTCTGTCGTACAACGCCATCCTCGGGTATCTAGCCCTGGCCAAGTTCATGGCGGTGACACACCATGGCTACAATGTCCTCAAGATGCCAGGAAGCGGCGGAATCATCACGGTCCCGTGCGAAGAAAGAGATGCGGTGTGCTCCCTCGAGCGCGACTTTCAAGCTGCCGCAATCGGGGCCCTGGCAGCAAGAGCGAGGATCCTCCCGAGGCCATCCCCAAGAGGAAGAAGCAGTTGCGCCGTGCCGGACCTCAGGAGGGTGGCGTCGCGGCTGGAACCTCGTCAAGATCAGCGCCCACTCCAGGGGCGCCTCCCTCCATCGCATAGGAAGGCGTGCCCAGCGCCCTCCTCGGGCAGGGCTCGGGGTCTCTCTTCTGGAGGGCCTCAGACCTTGCCAGCATCACGAGGGAGGCGCTCGGGCACCACTTGGAGGCGTGCTTCACGGCGCGTTTCCCTCAGGAGAATACAGGGCTAGGAGTGCCCACCACTCAGGAGTTCATCACCAAGACCACTCAGGAACTGCAAGACGCAAGGGCCATGCGCGGCGACCGCCGCTCGCGAGGCGCAGCTCCCCATCCAGGCGAGGATGTCGGGCTGCACGTCTGCATCGATGTTCCATGGCTCAACAGGGCCGCTTCTCAGGAGCTTTTCTGGCCTTCGCGCGTGGGCTAATGTGAGGGTCCACCGCACAGCTACGTTCGCATGCCTTTTGGCTTGCCGAGCGTGACGTTCGTCTACCAGCTCAACTTGCGGCGTGCCCTGGCGGCTCAAGAGGCCAGGCACCGCGCCGTCCTGGCGGAGATGGAGACGGTCCTCGCGGAACCGCCTGAGCCCCTAGAGCCTCCCGAGGCTCAGGGCCCCGGTGGCTCGTAAGGAACGACCCCTTCGCCGCGTGCCTTCAGCTGCCTCGACATCTCTTCGTCAACATGACCAGGTGACATTTTTCCAAGTTCATTTAGCTGGGAGCGCCCCTCGGGCTGCATTATTCCCAGACCGCGTGGGTCTATCCCTGTGGCATATACTCCTTTTGCTTATGTCTTTAGTTTACCCTGTTGGGGGCGCCCCTCGGGCTGCATCATCCCCAAGCCGCTCGGGCCTGACCTAGTGGCATGTATCTTTCTGCATTTACCCTAGCTAATTTGCCTTCCATGCTTAATCTTCCTATGATTGTCGCCTTCCCAATTACCACCTGCTCAATCGTCGCCTCCCGCGGGACCTCCTCACACTGGCATGGCGCTGATGCATGGGTCCGTCCCTGCCACGTCGACAAAACTGAGCGGTCGAGCTCTAGCTCGCGGCACGCCCTGTGCACGTCACCTCATCAGGCCCTCAGTGCCTTCAACCCCTCACGGAGCAACCAGTGGTAGACTGGCAACCATAACGGCAAAACCGTGTTTCTCCTTGTGCTGGCTCGCAGGAATATCATGAGGATAGCACCAGGCGGCACCGCGAGCTCCCACCTCGTCCAAGTAATCCGCTTGCACGTTAAAAGGGGGGCTCCTGAGCATCGCGACTCAGGAGCTCTTACTGGCTCTCCAGCCCTTACCCCCTGGCCTTGACCACGGCATCGCGACCTGGCATACCAGCGGCGGCTGAGCTCGCTCGAGGGCCGGGACCTGAGGACGTAGAGCACAAAGGAAAGCATTGGAAGGGGGAGGACCCGTATGGGCCAAACCAAGCTACGTTGCAGATGATTGCGCACAGGTCTGGTGCAGCGCGGAGAATCGACCCCGAACTGCCAAGATAAGTCACGAGCTCGGAAGAACTAAGTTGTTGCAACCTACGCGTTACGCTCGCTGCATTCCTGTTGCGGCCACGTCGCATCCCTTTCCTGCCTTACCATAGCTGCTTGAGCGCTAAGGGGGACCTCCTGAGCTTCGCGCCTCAGGGGCTCTTACTGGACCTCGGGCCGCTCACCTCCTGGCCTTCACCACGGCATGCGACCTGGCATACCAGCGACGGCTGCAGCCTGCCTGGGGACCGGGACCAGTCAGCATAGAGCAACAAGCTATTGCGAGGATGGAAAGGGGAGACCGAGCCTGAACAGGACATGCGTTCGCAAATTTTCATAACAGGGAATATATACGCAAAAGACATTACAGACCCTTTACACGCCCCCACGGGGTACTTCATGATTCTTCGTAGGGAACGAAAAACGAGGACTAAGAGAAATCCTATCTACACCCTCCCGCGGCGGACGCCATCATCAACAGTGGGCCACGGGAGGCCAGCGCCGACCCCATCCAGATCAGCGGCGGCGGTGGCTGGACGCCACGGCCCTGCTCCGAGCCCGGCGAGAGCTCTGGGGCATGTAGCTATCGTCGGTCGTCTCCGGAGTCTCGTAAAGCTCGGGAGAGTCGCTAGACTCCCAGGGGCTGCTGCTGCTAGAGTAGCCACGAGCGGAGCGCGCGTCGGCCTGGCGCTCCCCTCCAGGGCAACACTCCAGGCGGTGGCCCTCCGTGTCGAAGACCTTGAAGAAGAGCGTGGTGGCGCCGTCGAACTCAAAGTGGATCACGAAGGCGCCTTCCACACGGCAAAACCGCGCAACCACGCCCCAGCCGCGGGTCATGAAGATCTTGCCGGTGGGGATCGCTTCGATCTCTGCTCCGGTCACCGGAGCATTGCAGTCGGCATGCTGCAGCCAGAGCTCAAGAGGCCCCCTCAGCGGCATCACATCAGAGAAGAACCACGGGAAGCGGATCCAAGAGCTTGGGGGCATTGGCGCCCATAGCACAAGCTCGCGCGAGGAATCCGCGGTGTGGCTTCCAGGAGCAACGGCACGCACCGCCATCGCGCGACGACCGCGGACGCGGCGCAGGCGGCGCCGCTCGTCGCTCCGTCCTCCTGAGCCCTCGGCTCGGGCGTACAAGGGTAGCGGATACCCTGGAGGAGGCCGCTCGCACCAAGGCCTCGTCACCATCTGTATCGCTGCTTCGTCACGATGGTGAACCGGCCTCTTCTTCGGCGGAAGCGGCCCTGGATCATCGCGGGGGGCCTTTCCTTTCTCTTCAGCGGAGAACCTTCGGATGGGCGCCATTGCTGCTAGCGGTGGAGCAAGAAGGAAGAAGCAAGTGAACCAAGAAGAAATGGGCGACGGGGGCTCCGCCCCCTCCCCATTTATAGCGGAAGAAGGCCAACCGGCGCCTCCCATGATCACAGGTAATGATGATTTTCCTTGCATGTCACAGTGACTTGTCAAATCGAGCAGTTGCCGAGGCCGTGTGGGGAAGTGGAGACGCCCACGTCCAATCAACCGCCATGCGTCAACCAAGGCCGCAGGCTTTTGGGGCCCGCGGTGCTCCGCGCTTGACCTTTGGCTTCGCCTCGAAGCCAAGCCCGAGCGCACCTTGGGCCCGGGGGCTATTGTTGGCGTTTTGGGAACGGGGGTCCCCAGACTTGCCTACCTGCGGCCCACGGCATGGCTTTGCTAGCAGGCATGTACGGCCCATCTTCATGAACAAGGCTGTCAAGACCCTCGCGAGGGGCCAAGTCTCGCGAGGCGGACGACGCAAGACCTCCTCAGGAGCGGCCTCACCAGGCTGCCTCGCGAGGAGCGGAGATATCAAGGCGGTGCAAACCTCGCGAGGCTCTCATGACGTGAGCCATGACGATCGACACCAGGCGGGCACCAGCGCGCGCAGCGTCCTCGTTTCTTCTTTGGTGCCAAGGGGGAAAGCGCAGGCGTGGAGTACCGAGGCATCAGGCAAAGGTTTCCATATCAGTGCAACGAGACCAAGACCAGCAGGCCAGCAAGACGGAGGTCACCATGGAGCCCAAGACGGCGTCATCGCCAGAGCCCTTTCGCAAGCGAAGACCACTTTTGTCAGGGTAGCTTGTACTAGCTGTCCCCTTTCAAATTGGCCGCCGTTGTTGGCTCCCTTCCCGCTCAATATTTGGGAAGAGGACCAGGGCCTCTATAAATAGGACTAGCCACCACCAAAGAAAGCAGCTTGATCTCATCTGATCGAGAGCTAGCCACCACCGTAGGAGATAACTCATTCAGAGGCATCTCACCCACACAAGTTCGTCGAGCACAAGAACACCTCAACCTCAGGAGGCTGTTCTTCCCCTTGTACTGTTCATCATCAGCCCAAGAGGCAATCCACCACCACCACACTGCAGTAGGGTATTACACCACAACGGTGGCCCGAACCAGTATAAATCTCGTGTCTTTCTGTGTAGCACGTTCGTCGAGTTCGTCCGCGAGATCTTAGCGAGCTAGGGCGTAGATCGGTAGGAGGGAAAGAACTTCGCACGCACCCCAGAGTTCGAACCTTAAGGGTTTTGCCGGAACCCCAGATCTGATAGCACCGCACGCTTCGCTGGCCCGGGCGCGTGTCGATGCGAGGCGGGGCAGCGACGGACGGGACGGGCCTCGTGCCCACCCTCGATAAAGCTAATGGACACCTAAGTAGCGCATTTAATGCGCTTTGTCCTGTAACGCCGGGCAATAAGCTCGCGCACTGTAGACCTTTCCACCTCCTGGGTGCCACTGTGGCGACCCCTTTTGCCTATAAAAGGATGCCCGAGGCGACCAGGAGAGGGATTTGGCTCTTTTGGGCAAGTTACACCCCGTAGGTAGCTCAAGAACACAAGAATACTCAATACATCCACCAAAGCAGGACTAGGGTATTACGCATCTTCGCGGCCCGAACCTGGGTAAACAATCCGTGTGCTTCCTGTCAGACCTGCTCTTCTCACAACCCCGCGCCCGCCAACCGTAGAAGGGATTCCAGTGATCCCATAGGTGTCGTTTCCCCGACACAAACAAACACCAACTTGCAACCAACACGACAAAGGGGTTGTCAATCCCTTCACAGTTGTTCGCAAAGTGAGATTTGATAGAGATGGATAAACGGTAAAGTAATATTTTTGGTTTATGGAACGGAAATTAAAGATTGCAAAATAAGGGAACGGCGACAGAAATTGGCAAGTTGATGGAAAACTAATATGTTGTAAAATAGACCCGGGGGCCATAGGTTTCACTAGAGGCTTCTCTCAAGATAGAAATTATTACGGTGGTTGAACAAATTACTGCCGAGCAATTGATAGAAAAGCGCAAAGTTATGACGATACGTAAGGCAATGATCATGAATATAGGCATCACGTCCGTGTCAAGTAGACCCACTCCTGCCTGCGTCTACTATTACTCCACACATCGACCGACTCCTGCCTGCATCTAGAGTATTAAGTTCATAAGAACAGAGTAACGCATTAAGCAAGATGACATGATGTAGCGGGATTAACTCAAGCAATATGATGAAAAACCCATCTTGTTATCCTCGATGGCAACAATACAATACGTGCCTTGCTGCCCCTACTGTCACTGGGAAAGGACACCGCAAGATTGAACCCAAAGCTAAGCAGTTCTCCCATTGCAAGAAAAACCAATCTAGTTGGCCAAACCAAATCGATAGTTCGAAGAGACTTGCAAAGATATTGAATCATGCATATAAGAATTCAGAGGAGATTCAAATAATATTCATAGATAAGCTGATCATAAATCCACAGTTCATTGGATCTCGGCAAACACACCGCAAAAGAGTATTACATCGAATAGATCTCCAAGAACATCGAGGAGAACTTTGTATTGAGAATCAAAGAGAAAGAAGAAGCCATCTAGCTACTAGCTATGGACCCGTAGGTCTGAAGTAAACTACTCACGCTTCATCGGAGACGCAATGGTGTTGATGTAGAAGCCCTCCGTGATTGATTAGCCCTCTGGCAGTGCCCGAAAAGGCCCCAAGATGGGATCTCATGGGTACAGAAGGTTGCGGCGGTGGAAAAGTGGTTTCGTGGCTCCCCTGGATGTTTTTCGGGGTATAAGAGTATATATAGGCAGAAGAATTAGGTTAGGGGAGCTACGAGGGGCCCAGAAGGTTGGGGGGGCACCCTCGACCCTTGTGGCCGCCTCGAGGCTCCTCTGACTTGCATTCTGTGATAGCCTGGTTTTTGCCCTCTCTTTTTTCTGATTTTTATTTGGTTTTTATTTGAATTAGGAGTTTTGGATCATTTCAATTGGACTTAAACACTTGGGCATCACCTTGATTTTCACCCAAGTGATTCATCCCTCTCCCTAGCCATCATTTCTTCTCTGCTTAACCTCAAAATAATATTATTAATATTTTTCTTAAATGAAAAATATTCATTTCCTCCTCCAATACCCTAACCAGCCACATGTGTTCCAAAGCAACCCCTATTTTTCTTGCCCACAAAAATCTGAGAAAATTACCAAATATTGTTTGAACCCTAGGGCACCTTTCTGAGCAAAAATATTGCATCACTTTTTGGAATATTTTTCTATAGCAAATATTTTCTGTTCTGGCCAGAAATGGTAGTTTCTACAACAACTACCATTTTACTTGCTCCAATACTACTGAATTTTCTTGTGCATCACTACCTTCCTAGATGATTGCTAACCTCCAAAGCTCAGCTCCCAACTCTTACTAATTTGACCACAGTTAACGCTCAAAGTTACTGCCCAGAAACTTACCAGGAAGTGAAACTCCAACTTACAGCACCTGGGCTCGACTCAAAGCATTGGCACAACCCAAAACACTAAGGACTACAAGCCAGACATGAAATTGGGGCCAGCCGTGGTTCTATGCCAAAGTGCACGCAGTGACTGTCGGTGTACAAAGGAGGGGGCGCACCTTTGTACCCCTTTACCTGTGCACGGGCAGTAGGAGCCGCGCCCGCGACCACACCAAGAAGAACAGGGGAGGTGAATCGAGGTAAAACCGAAGCCCAAGACAGCCAAGGCAACGCCAAGGCCAAGAACACAAAGAAGCAGAAGGACGAAGCAGGCTCCCCCGGAGAGACCCTTGCCGGGGCAGCCTCAGCGGCCCCAACAAGGCCCTTGCCGAGGCGGCTCGCCCACACCAGCGGAGTGAGCCACCCTCGAGCCCACGGGTTCCAACTTAACCAACCGCGTTGGAACTAGGGCTCGGGAGACACCTCCATGGTGGCATGCAGATCTTTGTCAAGACCAAGGAATATTCAAGATCAGATGAGGATTAAAAGACAACGGTCCTCAGCAAGGTCCTTGCCGAGGAGAGCCACAAGACCCCCGGCAAGGTCCTTGCCGGGGACGACAGCCCGCCACGGCAAGACCCTTGCCGGGCCACCCGGCAAGGCCCTCACCAAGGACACCAGCAGGGCCACTACCAGGCCCGCACCAGCCAAGTCTCCACCGCCGTTCGCATGCAGCTACCAGCCCAACCAGCTGGGAAGGCACCTGCGTGACAACATGCAGCTTCCAGGCCAACTCAGTAGGCGCCTGCGTGGCGGCATGCAGATCTTCGTGAAGACCCTACCACCGCGCCACCTCAGCTGCCTGCCTACCTACATGGCGCCGCATTCGCCGCTGGCCAAACGCGTGTTGAAGCGAGGAGGAGCGGCGACGGATGGGACGGGCCTCGCTCCCGTCCCCGATAAAGCTAGGGGACACCTCAGCGGCGCATTAAATACGCCTTGTCCTGTAATACGAGTGATAAGCTCACAGGACTGTACGCCTTTCCACCTCCTGTATGCCACTGTGGCGGGCCCTTTCGACTATAAAAGGAGGCCCATGGCGTACTGGAGGAGGATTCGGCTCTTTGGAACCACGCACCCACCATAGCCAGTTCGAGAGCTCAAGAACTCTCTCATACAGCCACCAAAGCAGGACTAGGGTATTACGCATCCTCGCGGCCAGAACCTGGGTAAACGATCCTTGTGCTGATTACTAATCCTGCTCTTCTCGCAACCCTGCGCCCCGGCAACCGTAGTAGGGATTCTTGTGATCCCATAGGTGTCATTCCACACCGACATCTTTGGCGTGCCAGGTAGGGGGCGCAATTGTGAGAATCTGTTCTAGTAGCTAGCCTAGCGTTTCTTTATCGCCATGGCTTCTAAAAGAAGAAGACGGCCAGGAGAAAACGGCACCGCCCGCGCGCACGAAGGGCGCCAGTGCGGCAACAGAAAAGCTAAGTCATTCAGAGCCTTGAGTTATTTCCTCTTTTTTATATATGGTTATCGTCCTCGGAGATCCTGCCTATGTATGGGAAACCTGCACGCAAAGGGGCCCTCCCACGATTGGCAACGCCCTTGTTTTGTTCCGAGTCCGCTCAACAGCTCAAGCGGCTGCGTCGAGAGTGGCGGGGTAGCGTTCCGCACCTGGCAGCACTCTCGATTCTAACTCGATTTAAGCTCGACAGTTCAGGCGGCCGTGTTAAGGGCGGTAAGGTGGTTCGCCCGGCAGCAAGCACACCCTGCGGGCCAATGGGGACCCGTCCTCAAGACGCCGCCCTGGGTTTACGCGCCGACAAGCCTACCCGATAAACGTAGGGTGGACATACAGAGAAAGGTCGAACAGGAAAATAACATGCATAATATCAAAGTACTGCAGAGTTATGTTACATCAAATTGTTCCTGCTGTTCTAACTAAAGATAGAAATTGTCTTGGCCATGAACCTGCAGCGACAATAAGAAACGGGGTGCCTAATCCCGGCGCTGGCCCTCCACCCTCAGAATTCCGCTGACACCGCTGATGATGGGCTTGATGCGCTCCCTGAGCGGCGCGAGGTCAGTATCCTCCGGCAAGCTCTCCAGCGCAGCGTCGAAGTCGAGGTCGGGGTACCAGTATGCCACCTTGGTGAGAACCTTGGTCATGGCGCCCTGGCAAAGCCTCCAGGCCTCATCGGCCAGCGAGGCCGCCCGGTTGGCATGAAGCTGCTCCAGGGCCCCGCGAACACACTCGAAGAACAGGGTCAGCTTGGCGTTGGTGGTCCCACTGCGCTCTGGGGCGTACCTCACATTTGGCATCCCCATGGCGGCTAGCTGCGCGGTGATCCTGCCAGCGACGTCCTCGAGACGGCTGATCCAGCGGTTCACGCCCTCCGCAGAATCCTTGTGCTCGGCGGCCTCGTTCTTCCGCAGCTGCTGCTTGGTCTCTAGCTCTTTGGCCAGGGTCCCTTCCCGAGCCTTGGCCTCTGTGAGCGTTCCCTCAAGGCCCTCCAGCTTCAGCTTGAGGTCCTTGATGGATTTGTTGGCCTCAGAGAGTTCCCCGGCCCGGCTGACGGCCGCGCCCTTCGCCTCCGTCAGGGCGCCCTTGAGCGTGTCCTTATCCTAGGTCAGCTTCAGGGCCTGGTCTTTCAGCCTGTCCCGCTCCACCTCTAGCTCCTTCACCTTGCCGGCGTGAACTAGAGCTTGGGCATCGAGCACCTCCCTGACAAGCTTCTCCACCTCCCTGTCCTTGGCGCGGAGTTTGGCGTCGAGGTCCGCCTCACGCTTGGCGAGGTCCTCCTCCTGGGAGTTCAGCGCGGCCTGGTGCTGGGTCCGGGCAGCCTCGGCTGCCGCGGCCAAGCCCTCCGCCGTCTCCTGGGCCTTCTCGATGTCGGCCAGCTTCATGGTGAGCTCCACATCGCGCTTGGCCAGCTCTCCCTAGGCGGTCTTCAACTCCTCGTGAGCCTGGCGGAACCAGTCATGCATCTCGGCGACGCGCTTCTGCAGGTCCGCCTCCGCCTTCTCCGCCACCGCCATCCTGGACTTAGCCTTGTCTAGGCGGGTGCGGTGGAGCGCCTGGAGCTTCCGAAAGCTGGCGCCCATGGCGTGGAGGAGCCGTTCTTCCTGGGAGCCGTCGCCACCAGCGCTCGGCACGTCAACGATCTCAAGCCCGGCGGCGGCGAGCACCTCGTCGTCAAACACCTAACCCTCGACGGGAGCCCTGGTGCTCGACGCGCCTCGGAGGTGGACAAAGAGATCGTCGCTCACCTTCAAGTACCTGCCGGGGCCAGAGGCAGTGGAGGAGGAAGGTTGGTCATCGACGACCTCCTCCTCGGCAGCGGCCTTGCCAGCCTCTTCGGCAGGCCCATTGCCGGCTTCCTCGGCGGTAGCCTTGCCGGCCTCCCCGGCAGGCCCCCTGGCGGCCTCCTCGGCGGAGATCTTCTCGGCCGCCGCCGCGGCGTCCTTGGCCACGTCCTCAATGAAGGTGTCCAGGTCCTCCCGGTTCGCCGAGAGAGGATCTGGATATCAAGAAGAGGGTGGGGTAGAGCCAAGATCAAAGATTCGAAAAAAAAGAGAAAAAGCCGGGACGAAAGGCCAGAGACTTACCAGTTTCGGGCTCGGAAGCAGAAGTCCCCTCCCCGCCAGCATCTGGCGCCGAGGCGAAGCCACCAGCACCCAAGTTCTCCTCCTCCTTGTCACATCCCTAGTTCTGGTCTGACCTGGGCTAGCTTCCTTGTGAGCATCATGTTTAAAATTCAAATGAAATTTGAATTGAGGAATTCTCAAAGCCTCAGAAACCTTCAAAAAATTAACCAACATGTAAAACTTATCAAATGAGTCCAAGAATGTTCCTGTTATTCTGTGAAAATATTGGTAAGAGGTAAAATTCAAAGCAATATTTTTGGAATCACAGAAATATTTTTTTGGGCCTTTTGAATTAAATCAATGACATATTTGAGTTAGATTTATTTCTATTATATAAGAAATAAAGTTCAAATATTTTTGTAAGATGCATGTGACCTTGGGCTAGTTCTGAGCTCACACAACAATTTACAGAAAGTTTAAAAAATGATTCGATGTTCTAAATCAAGTCAAAACAAAATGCAAGAAATAGAAAACTAAAACAAATAAAAGAGAGAGAGGACAGGAATGACCTGCCCTACCTGGCCCGTCCCTGTAGCAGCCCAGCTGGGCAAAGCCGGCCCAGCCCACCACCACAACCCCCTCTGTCGCCTTCCTCCTCGCGCCAGTAGGCAGGGGCGCATGCCCGGTGCGCGCAGCCACACGCCGGCCACCTCCTCCCTGCCTGGCTGCCTCCTCCTCCCCCCGGACGTCTCTCGCAGTGCCACGCAGCCCCCCTGGTCCCTCTCGCTCACTCCCGAGCTCCTTCCCCTCCTATGTTCTCTCTCTCGCACGCACCCGAAAGCGACCGCCGCCGCGTTCGCTGCCGCCGTGCCCAGAGCCACCCCCTCACCCTTCCGCCATGTCCAGAGGCTCTGCATCGTCGTCCTCTTCGTCCACGCAGAGCCAAGCAACAGGGGAAGCACCGCATCGCCGTCCCTAACGTCTTCTTCAACCTCGGTGCCGGCGATCCCCGCCACTTGATTCGTCTTGTCCAGAGCTTCCCCGGCCCCGCCGTCTGCACCAGCCGACTCACCGTGAGCCACTTACCTTCTCCCCTAACTCAGCATGCTCACCCCCATGCCGTAGCACCGTTCCCCACGAGCACCGAAGCCGCCGTCCGCCATTGCTATTGCACGCATAGCCTCCGTGCTCCCCTGGCCTCACCGTGCTGCTCTTAGTGCTCCCCGTGCCTAGCAGGTGCTGCCCAGCCTCTCCATTTGCTCACCAATGCACTGTAGCGAAGCGCCCGTGCACCACCGAACACCACCGCCGCCAAAGCTCGTCGCCGGCATGAATTCGGGTGACCCCGCAACCTCCCACTTGGTCCTTTGGATGCGCAAGATCAAGGGCTATGCCCTAGTGCCCTCAGCGTGCCAAGCTGACGCCTCTAGCGCAAGTCCGGCATGCCCCCGCCGTGTTCTGTGGTCGCCGCCGGCTGGTCTCCGGTGGCTGACGTGGCACCATTAGTCTAGATGCTAATCGCGTTTAGTTAGTGTCGCGTGTCGATGACATATGGGCCCCATGCCTTAACTAACCATGGTTTAACCCCTGTTTAGTTTAAGTTAATCACAGTGGCCCCACGCGTCGGCGTTGACCTCGCTGACGTGGCCGTTGACCGGACCCACCTGTCTGTGTCACTAACTGACACTGGGTCACTGACCAGTGGGTCCCACTGGTCAGGTTTGACCTGGACCGTGCCCTGTTGACTTGCTGACGTCATGACGATGTCAGGCTGACGCAGTAATCCTTTTCTGGAATTTAAATAAATCTTAAATGATTTGTTTAATTCAGAAAATATCCAAAACTTTGAAAAATCATAGAAAATAATCTATAACTCAGAATGAAATAAATTATATATGAAAAATGATCAGAAAAATCCAATCTATCCATCTGTACAATTTGAATGCATGTTTGAACTACTTAAAGCTGCTGTATACAACAATTTGAATTAATGGCATTTGAAATGTCATATATGGAGTTTGAATTTGAATCTTAGATTCTTGCCAACTCCATCTAACTTGCTGCTAGTTGCATTAGCTCAAATCACATCATATTGCCATGTCATGATCATGCATCATATTGTGCATTGCATTGATCGTGTTTCTTCTCTGTTTGCCGGTGTGGTTCCCCCTCGGTAGACGTTGTTCCGACGCTGTGATCGTTGACACTGATGAAGACTCAATGCTATCTTCAGAAGTGCCAGGCAAGCAAAACCCCCTTGTTCATTCCGATACAATCCCACTCTCTCACTCCTGCTCTCTTTTACTGCATTAGGACAACAACGATTCAACTGTTACATGATGCGGTAGTTGAACCCCTTTTCCTCTGCATGACCTGTCATTGCCAGAGTAAATAGATGAAACCCACTAGCATGAGTAGGAGTTGTTTGAGCCCTGATGTGCCTACTCACTCATGCTTGTTTGTCATGCCTGCTACGGCTTAGAGTTGAGTCAGGTCTTATTCATCGGGGATGAATCGGAGGTGTGTGAACATGTCCTACTGTGTGTGAGCTAAGTGTGTGAACACGATTTGGTAAAGGTAGCGGTGAGAGGCCATGTAGGAGTACATGGTGGGTTGTCTCATTGAAACCGTCCTCAGGATCTGAGCTCTGTGTTTGTGATCCATGAAACAGCTACTACCATGCATTGGGCCCTGAAATTGACCCCGCTCGACTTCTTAACCACCCTAGTCCTCTGTCCAGGAGTTGCAAGTAGTTTCTGGTGTTTGTAGTATGCTGGAGGCCGTGCGCAGCGCTGACCCGAGGGGTGGGCTGTGATGCGGTAGGCACGTGGCCCGATGTATCGAGCACCCGTTTGGTGTCTCGGGAACCCTGCACACATCGTTTGGGGCCGTTGAGGACACCCCGGCCAGATTTCCTTGCGAATGGAACCCGAATAGGCGATAAACCTGGACTAGAGACTTGAGTGTTTAGGTAGGTCGTGGTCTACACCCACGTCGGCTTTCGCTTGAAGTCTGCCGAGCACATGTCGTGTGCAGATGCTAAGTGGTGGAAACATGTATGAAGAAGTACACCCCTGCAGGGTTAACATCATCTATTCGAATAGCCGTGTCCGCGGTAAAGGACTTCTGTGTTGCCTATAACAGTTCAGAGACAAGTGAAAGTGGATACTCTAAAATACGCAATATAAGCGTGAGTGCCATGGATGGCGTTCTCGTAGGGAGACGAGAGCGGATCCATAGTGGTGTATTGATATGGTGAATATGTGGACTCGTGTGCGCCACCTCAAAAGAGTTACTTGCAGTCATAGTCTAGGATAGCCACTGAGTCAAAGCTGGCTTGCTGCAGTCAAACTCCACCACCCCCTTTGTTGATACTGATGCATATGTAGCTAGTTCTGATGTAAGTCTTGCTGGGTACATTTGTACTCACGTTTTCCTATTTTATGTTTTGCAGAGAGACGTCAGTCTCACTAGTAGTTCTGCGTGGACTTCGATGTTTAGCTTGTTACCTCAGCTACGATCTTGTACCCTTGGGAGGGTCTTGTAGTTAGTCATATGGATGCTAGCGACACTATCATATACGTGAGCCAAAAGGCGCAAACGGCCCCGGGCCATGGTAAGGCGACACCCGTGGGAATACCGTGGGTGAGGCCGCAAAGTGGTATGAGGTGTTACAGGCTAGATCAGTGTGACTTAGAATCGGGGTCCTGACAGCGTTGGTATCAGAGCCTGACTGCCTGTAGGATTACCAAGCCAACTGGTTGATGTTGAGTCTAGAAATGCTTTAGTTATATGTAGGGGAATTGATTGTGGGAAGGAACGTAAGGCTCTTTTTACTCCTTTACCTCATGGCCTTCTGATCTGAGTCAATCTTTTCTTTTCTACGGGGATTAAGAACTAGGCTTCTCATATTTCTATCAGGATCACGTGTTCCTAATCTGTAGACTTATAGGATTGATCGATTTAAGCCTCAGTTCAGTTCCTACTACTTCCGTATGTTCATAGCTGGTCTCAGAACCTTGATGTTGTGATGTTAAGTGGTTATGCCACCAATTTGTAGGATGTCTCAAAACTTTTTGAGCATTTGCAGCCGTTATGCTGTCTGAGTCATTCCAGGTTTCTAAACAATCTGATGCATTTGCAATCCCTTCCTTCCGTTCCCGATGTCCCTTTGGGCCAGTTCAACCACACTAATCAGTGTGTTGAGGTACTCCATTGCCTCGACATATATGTTGGAGCTAGTATTATGACCCTAGGTGTCTTAGAGGATCACCAGGTAATCTAGCCATGTTTTGTGTTCCCAGTGTGATGATTCTGGCCATTATTCTTGAAAGCATCCCGTGATGCCATTTAGTTAGTAGGCATTCTATTTCTGGGTTCTTGAACCCAAGATTCACTCTACTTAACTCGTGTAGCTAGTGTTTGCTCGTTCCTTTAGGATATTAGTAACCTTTGTAATAGTCTTCGAGGTCCGTGGTATATCATTCTTCCAAATACCATGAACTGCTTATGGCAGAAGTTCTCTTGAACCAAAAGATCACAACCGGAGTGCTCTTGACGAGTTCTCCATCCAAATTGTGAATCTGCCAGTCCTTCTTCTTCTGCATGGGTTATCCGGAAGAAATATGTTGAACTTGTTCGACATGCTAAACCATGCATCCACAAACACAGAAAATCATATGTTCCTTTGGGTTGTCCCTCTTTAGTTGTCTTCTGACCTTCGTCTATCAATTGATAGTCAGGAGTAATTGTGCATTTGTGTTATCGATGCCTATTATTCTTGTGGTCTGTCAAGCCATTCTAATCTGGAATGACTAGGAGAAACAAACTCCAGTACCTCGTCCATCTCTGGGATTGGGTCAAAGTGGTTGTATTCCGCATATCAAAATGCCAAACCAGCTTTTGTTCTGTTCTACCTTGGAGTATTACCCTATTTATGTCAAGAATATCATAGGAATTGCATCATCTCTTATGAATTTTGACGCAGTAATACTTCTTGCCATCATTGTTCATTCCTCGGTTCCCGTGTTATTGTAACCCAAATGCCGACAAGTGAATTGTATTGTGTGAAATCAATACTCCGAGCAACTTGTTGCTTGGTATTTAATGGACAATACTCTCACTCTTAGCGTGTTGGCTGTTGAACCATCACCCTAAGGTTGATCGTGCCACCTAGTCCTTATTCCCGGTGCACTTTTCGATCAATGAGTTAGGATAGTGTCAATCCTTGCTTATTCGGTCATATCGTCTTGCCCTGAAAAGCAAGATAGTTCTCGATCTTAATAACATGTCGGTGGTCGTGATTTTCCAAATATCTTCTTGGAGGTACCACAAGGTTGTCCCTGACCGATATGTTGAGTTCGTGAACAAGTTGGTTTTCCAATAACCCACCCTTTCTCCAAGAATCTGTGTTGGATACCCCTGAGCTAGTTGGTTAAGCCAAACAACAACTTGGAGAGTTGGAAGATCAAAGCTTGCCTAGCTTAGTTCATTTTAAGGGATATCTTTTTGTGAGTGTGTTGAAGAAAGATGATATTTTCATTGATTGATCCTGGTGATCAATTGTTGGATCTATTGTCTTGTCCAAACTTTGATCTGAGTGTGGGCTATCCTTAAATCAAATCAGAACCAACGATATTCGTAATGTTGTCTTACTCGTGGTGGTTTCCTCGAGCTTACACCATTATATTCTTTGGGTCTGACCAATGCTATAACCTTGCCCACATAGTTCTGGAATTCCAGCTTCATTGGAATTTTGATAAATTGCTGCTGAGCCCATCGGCAACATTCTTATCTTCTCCATGACTCGTGTTGAACATTAAGCTAGTGTTGGAAACTTTTGATAGAATTTCTTCATGCTGGTTCATGAAGCATATGTTCGGATGAAAGAAGTGACTACCTCTAATTCATGTGCAGTTGATGCAAGTTGCCGCCGTGAATTCGAGAAAGTCAATGTTGCTTCCTTTGGAATCATTCCAAATCAGTCATGCATACGTGCGAAGTATTCTGTGGTTTGAAGACTTGCAACCTTCACACTATATGTATTCCTAGCACACCAAGCCACTGATTGATTTGTTCAAGGAGAAGGAGTTCCTTCATAAGAGCGAATCTGGATTTATGAAAGAACTTCGATATCCTCGTTGATGGTTCCCAACCAGAACTCGGTAGTGTTTCATTGTAAGACTACCATGTGGGCATGCTTGTCCGGGACAATGTGTTCACATGTTTGTAACAGAACCAGCTCATGTTTTAGAGCTTACTACCGTAGTCCGTCTCCCAAGAATCTTGCAACGTCTTCTCGTCGATCTGTGTTGCAAACTTTAATTTTCTTTCTAGACTTGATGAGTCTGGAATATTCTGACACCAACCAGATCTGAATCTCAGGCAGATATGATGGTTGGAACATTTTCCAAAGAACTATAATATTGGTCTCACCGTAACCGGTAAAGTGGATGTCGTGGCCAACACACCCAACCGAAAGACTTATTATTGTAGTATCTTGATTGAGAGAGTTGGCCACCTCCCCATAAGGATTTCATAGGTTTTACTCCAATAGTTATTCCCTATGGATTCTTGTGCTCCTAGTTTCGTCGATTAGTCTATAACCACTCGACAGTGGAGTCACTCTCGTCTGTTGAGTTTCTCCTCAGTTACTAGAATCATTTCCAGCATTTATATTTTGTTCCTAGCTTGCACCGCCATTGTGCCATTCTATCATGGACTACCCTTCTCGGTAATCTCTGGTCAGGATCATCTCCAACAGTGGTCCTACCATGGGTCCTATCCATTTTCGATGATAAGCAAAATCATCCATTGCGTTGCCTTCAACAAGGTAGTCCACATCATCCATTCTAGTATGAGTATGACATTCTTTCAAATTCGTTCAAACGGTCGATTGTGATTGCCTTAGGCTGGTTTAGAGATTATTATTGATCTCTGGATCAAAAGTAATTCTTTTTGCCACTTGAGGGAATAAATCCACGAGTCACCCTTCCCAAGGTGCCCCGTTACGGAATCATGGCAATCAACTCCTCGCTACTCTGAAACCTTGCACCATCTTACTTAAGTGTTGTGCTTACAAAACTGAACCCTCGTCATCTGTTACTATCCACCTCTCTCGATGTATGTGTTTGAGTCTCAGCTCAAGAGATGTTCAATGTCTCATTCCGTGAGTTGCTTGATCTTTAAGGAGATCAATTTCTATAGAGTTTCTTTCTGCCATCATCGTGTTGGATAAAGATCTCGAAGGCAAAGACGTCAAGATCAATATGATGCACCGAATCAACATCTTCAGAAACGCGATGGATCATGAAGAGTGTGTCAGTTCCGTGTTCCCTCTGTCTTCTTACCTCACGACTTGAATCTCGGGACGAGATTCTTGTTTAGTGGGGGTGAGTTGTCACATCCCTAGTTCTGGTCTGACCTAGGCTAGCTTCCTTGTGAGCATCATGTTTAAAATTCAAATGAAATTTGAATTGAGGAATTCTCAAAGCCTCAGAAACCTTCTAAAAATTAACCAACATTTAAAAGTTATCAAATGAGTCCAAGAAAATGTTCCTGTTATTCTGTGAAAATATTGGTAAGAGGTAAAATTCGAACCAATATTTTTGGAATCACAGAAATATTTATTTTGGGCCTTTTGAATTAAATCAATGACATATTTGAGTTGGATTTATTTCTATTATATAAGAAATAAAGTTCAAATATTTTTGTAAGTTGCATCTGACCTTGGGCTAGTTCTGAGCTCACATAACAATTTACAGAAAGTTTAAAAAATGATTTGATGTTCCAAATCAAGTCCAAACAAAATGCAAGAAATAGAAAACTAAAACAAATAAAAGAGAGAGAGGAAAGGACTGACCTGCCCTACCTGGCCCGTCCCTGTAGCAGCCCAGCTGGGCAAAGCCGGCCCAGCCCACCACCGCAACCCCCTCTGTCGCCTTCCTCCTCGCGCCAGTAGGCAGGGGCGCGTGCCCGGCGCACGCAGCCACACGCCGGCCACCTCCTCCCTGCCTGGCTGCCTCCTCCTCCCCCCGGACGTCTCTCGCAGTGCCACGCAGCCCCCCTGGTCCCTCTCGCTCACTCCCGAGCTCCTTCCCCTCCTCTGTTCTTTCTCTCGCACGCACCCGAAAGCGACCGCCGCCGCCGTTCGCTGCCGCCGTGCCCAGAGGCACCCTCTCACCCTTCCGCCATGTCAAGAGGCTCCGCATCGTCGTCCTCTTCGTCCACGCCGAGCCAAGCAACCGGGGAAGCACCGCATCGCCGTCCCTGACGTCTTCTTCAACCTCGGTGCCGGCGATCCCCGCCGCTTGATTCGTCTTGTCCAGAGCTTCCCCGGCCCCACCGTCTGCACCAGCCGACTCACCGTGAGCCACTTACCTTCTCCCCTAACTCAGCATGCTCGCCCCCATGCCGTAGCACCGTTCCCCACGGGCACCGAAGCCGCCGTCCGCCATTGCTGCTGCACGCATAGCCTCCGTGCTCCCCTGGCCTCACCGTGCTACTCTTAGTGCTCCCCGTGCCTAGCAGGTTCTGCCCAGCCTCTCCATTTGCTCACTGATGCACCGTAGCGACGTGCCCGTGCACCACCGAACACCACCGCCACCAAAGCTCGTCGCCGACATGAATTCCGGTGACCCCGCGACCTCCCACTTGGTCCTTTAGATGCGCAAGATCAAGGGCTATCCCCTGGTGCCCTCAGCGTGCCAAGCTGACGCCTCTAGCGCAAGTCCGGCGTGCCCCCGCCGTGTTCTGTGGTTGCCGCCGGCTGGTCTCCGGTGGCTGACGTGGCACCATTAGTCTAGATGCTAATCGCGATTACTTAGTAAGGCGTGTCGATGACATATGGGCCCCACGCCTTAACTAACCACGGTATAACCCCTGTTTAGTTTAAGTTAATCACAGTGGCCCCACGCGTCGCCGTTGACCTCGCTGACGTGGCCGTTGACCGGACCCACCTGTCTGTGTCACTAACTGACACTGGGTCACTGACCAGTGGGTCCCACTGGTCAAGTTTGACCTGGACCGTGCCCTGTTGACCTGCTGACGTCATGACGATGTCAGGCTGACGCAGTAATCCTTTTCTGGAATTTAAATAAATCTTAAATGATTTGTTTAATTCAGAAAATATCCAAAACTTTGAAAAATCATAGAAAATAATCTATAACTCAGAATGAAATAAATTATATATGAAAAATGGTCAGAAAAATCCATTCTATCCATCTGTACCATTTGCATGCATGCTTGAACAACTTGAAGCTGCTGTATACAACACATTGAATTAATGGCATTTGAAATGTCATATATGGAGTTTGAATTTGAATCTTAGATTCATGCCAACTCCATCTAACTTGCTACTAGTTGCATTAGCTCAAATCACATCATATTGCCATGTCATGATCATGCATCATATTGTGCATTGCATTGATCGTGTTTCTTCTCTGTTTGCTGGTGTGGTTCCCCCTCGGTAGACGTTGTTCCGACGCTGTGATCGTTGACACTGATGAAGACTCAATGCTATCTTCAGAAGTGCCAGGCAAGCAAAACCCCCTTGTTCATTCCAATACAATCCCACTCTCTCGCTCCTGCTCTCTTTTACTGCATTAGGACAACAACAATTCAACTGTTACGTGATGCGGTAGTTGAACCCCTTTTCCTCTGCATGACCTGTCATTGCCACAGTAAATAGATGAAACCCACTAGCATGAGTAGGAGTTGTTTGAGCCCTGATGTGCCTACTCATTCTGCTTGTTTGTCATGCCTGCTACTGCTTAGAGTTGAGTCAGGTCTGATTCATCGGGGATGAATCGGAGGTGTGTGAACATGTCCTACTGTGTGTGAGCTAAGTGTGTGAACACGATTTGGTAAAGGTAGCGGTGAGAGGCCATGTAGGAGTACATGGTGGGTTGTCTCATTGAAACCGTCCTCGGGATCTGAGTTCTGTGTTTGTGATGCATGAAACAACTACTACCATGCATTGGGCCCTGAAATACGACCCCGCTCGACTTCTTAACCACCCTAGTCCTCTGTCCAGGAGTTGCAAGTAGTTTCTGGTGTTTGTAGTATGCTGGAGGCTATGCGCAGCACTGACCCGAGGGGTGGGCTGTGATGCAGTAGGCACGTGGCCCGGTGTACCGAGCGCCCGTTTGGTGTCTCGGGAACCCTGCACACATCGTTTGGGGCCGTTGAGGACTCCCCGGCCGGATTTCCTTGCGAATGGAACCCGAATAGGCAATAAACCTGGACTAGAGACTTGAGTGTTTAGGTAGGTCGTGGTCTACACCCACGTCGGCTTTCGCTTGAAGTCTGCCGAGCACATGTCGTGTGCAGACGCTAAGTGGTGGAAACATGTATGAAGAAGTACACCCCTGCAGGGTTAACATCATCTATTCGAATAGCCGTGTCCGCGGTAAAGGACTTCTGGGTTGCCTATAACAGTTCATAGACAAGTGAAAGTGGATACTCTAAAATACGCAAGATAAGCGTGAGTGCCATGGATGGCGTTCTCGTAGGGAGACGAGAGCGGATCCATAGTGGTGTATTGATATGGTGAATATGTGGACTCGTGTGCGCCACCTCGAAAGAGTTACTTGCAGTCATAGTCTAGGATAGCCACTGAGTCAAAGCTGGCTTGCTGCAGTCAAACTCCACCACCCCCTTTGTTGATACTGATGCATATGTAGCTAGTTCTGATGTAAGTCTTGCTGGGTACATTTGTACTCACGTTTGCCTATTTTATGTTTTGCAGAGAGACGTCAGTCTCACTAGTAGTTCTGCGTGGACTTCGATGTTTAGCTTGTTACCTCAGCTACGATCTTGTACCCTTGGGAGGGTCTTGTAGTTAGTCAGGCTTCTCAGCCTTTTTCATTTGTAGTTGTCTGTACTCAGACAAGTTATGCTTCCGCATGTGCTTTGAATTGTATGCTCTGATTGTTGGGTCATGAGACCCATGTTTGTAATATCTCGCTCCTCGGAGCCTAATGAATTAATACTTTGAGTCGTAGGGTCTTGTTGTGATGCCATGTTCTATTTGCGCATATCGAGCATATTGTGTGTATGATTGAAATGCTTGGTATGTGTGGGATCCGACAATCTAGTTGCTTATCCTTGGTAGCCTCTCTTATGGGGAAATGTAGTCTTGTGCTTCCATGAGCCATAGTAGTCCGCTACAGCTCGGTTCACCGGAGTCTTGCTAGCCCAGAACTACTGCTCCAGAACACTTGACTGGCCGGCATGTGATTCACTTCGTTCCTGTGCCTGTCCCTTCGGGGAAATGTCACGCGGTGACATCCGGCGTCCTGCCTAGCCTGCTACAGCCCGGGTTCCCGGAGTCCTGTTAGCCCAGTGCTACAGCCCGTATTCACACGCTGCTGACCGACATGCTCGATGTTGATTCATGTATGCCTGTCCCCGTGAGTTAGTGCCACTTTGGGTTCACGACTAGCCATGTCGGCCCGGGTTCTCTTTCATATGGATGCTAGCGACACTATCATATATGTGAGCCAAAAGGCGCAAACGGTCGGGGGCCATGGTAAGGCGACACCCGTGGGAATACCGTGCGTGAGCCGCAAAGTGATATGAGGTGTTACAGGCTAGATCGGTGTGACTTAGAATCGGGGTCCTGACACTCCTCCTCCATGTGTGTGGGCTCGGTGCTTGGCGCCCTTGCCGGGGACGCCCCTCAGGGCGGTGTGGTTGATGGGGGCGGCGTGGTGGGAGTAGCCCTCTGTGGCTCCTCCCGCTGTTGCTCTCCTCCTGCACACGCGACAAGGTCAGCGCCAAAGTATCATACCCCTGACACATGTCGACGAGGAGTGAGCGGTGAACTTACGCCGGGGGCTGCTGTCCGGGCTGCTCAACACCACCAGTGGCGCCTTTGAAGTACCAGCCGGGGGCTGGCCGCCCACCAAGTTCTTGGCCCTCTTCACCCTCTGGGCCAGTGTCTCCGCGTCCCTACAAAGATGAAAACGAGTCAAGACAGGCAACACAGATTGAGGAGACAAAGATGATGGGAAAGATCCAGATACTCACTCGTCGTCCACCTCCTCCTCTGTTGTTTTCCTCTTCCTCCTCGGGCTGAGCGATCCAAAGTCGAAGGTGACCCTCGCGTTGGCGTCCGCCGGAGGAGGGGAGGAGGGCGGAGTCTAGGCGCGCTTGGGCGAAGAGGAGGCAGATGCTCTCTTCTTCGCCGCCGCGGCCTTCACCACTTTCTTCGCCGCCGCGGCCCTCGTCTGACGCGTGGACTCCTCCTGAGACTTTGGCCGCCGTGCGGCCCTGGTGGGACGTACTGGCTCGCCAGAAGTGGCCCAACGCAGGACTCGCCCTCTCCCTGTGGCCGGAGGGTCAACAGCCCCGGCCTCCTCCGACGATGACTCGTCGGCCGCATCCTCAACCAAAGGAGCCTCAGTGCCGGCGCTGCTGCCTTCCCTGGCGGCCGCCACCCACCGGGCGAGCTCCTCCTCCTCCGCGGCCGTCGCGTCCTTGTCCGCCACACCACCAGCACTGTCGGCCTCTTCGGCAAGCTGCGTCTCCCTCGCCCTGGCGGCGATGTAGTCCAGTTCCGCCTGGGAGGTATCCTGGACAAGCAGTCGCTCGGCGTCGGTGTTTATGTATCCCTCATGCAGAGTGTCGAAGAGCTGCTGCACCTGGATGTCCTCCGGCTCGACCCAGCTCGGGTCAGGGCCATGCGCGTTGCAGTCCGGCATCATGGCGATGATGTCGGTCCGGTGCGAATTATTGCATAGCAGGACCACTCCTGCCGGCAGCTTGAACAAATGCCCCTTGACGACCTTGCCGGCCTTCGCGGCAGCCCTCGCCACCTTGCTGGTCCGCTCGCCCTTGCTGCCGCGGCCCACATCGAGCTGGAAGAGACGCTGGCAGAAATGGGCATGCCCCATCACTGTGAAATTGTGGTCGAGGCCGGGGCGAAGCCGCATGATGTCGGCGGGGTTCGTGAAGAGCCAGGACGGCCTCCCCTTGTTGTGCAGTGGAGCGATCCAGCGGCGGATGAAGTCCGCCCCGATCATCTCAAGGGTGAGCCCGGCCTCGGTGAGCCGAAGGATCCTGGTGGTGGCAATCGAGAGCTTCTCATCGTCATCATCGACGTCGCTCCAATCGCTTCTGCGGACCGGCGGCGCCCGGCGAACTTCGCAGAACGCCGGTGGGTCCTTCTCTTCGATCCAGCACCACCGGCCCCGCCACTCTTCCCACCTCTCCTTCGTGGCACCATCCTGGTACGCTCCCTTGGATCTTGGGATCTAGGTGACGCAACCGGAGATGGCGCCCCCCATTTTAATCCGAGGGAAGAAGTAGTGGCGGAAAAGCGCCGTGCTGGGGTGCACCCTGGCGAAACCTTCGCAGAGGTGCGCGAAAAGGGCCATGCATGCCACCGCATTTGGAGTAAAATCCAGGAGGTGGAAGCCAAAGGTATGCATGATGTCACTGAAGAAATCGGAGAAGGGAGGACAAAGCCCGCAGGGGAAATAGTCGACAAAGAAAGGGTACCGATTCGGGGCAGCCTCGACGCAGTTGGCGGGGATGACGCGCGTGGCTCGGTGCCCCGTCTTCCCTCCCCCCGTCTTCACCCCCCGCAGGGGCTTGAAGGCTTCCTGAAGCTCGAACACATGAACCGTCGGGGGGAAGTAGGCGGACTGCGTCCGCTGCACCGCCAGCGCACTCTCCGGCGGCTCCACCGCTCCGGCATCCTTGGCCACTCCCTTGCCCTTGGTGGATTTTGGCGCCATGGCGGCTGGGGGAAGGGGGCAAGAGGTAGAGGACGGCGGGAATGCGGCGGCGGCGAACAAGAGCGAAGCTTAGGGAAGAAGAGGAAGACGAATGGAGGCTTCTGAGATTGGGATTGCGCGGAGGGTAAAAGGAACAGTGCGCTCGCGGTTATCCCTTTTTATTGTGAAAGTGCGGGTCGCGCTGCCCAATTACTGCGATGTGATGCATGCGTGCGGGAACCGCCCCACGCATGCTGCCCACGTCACGCGCATCCCTCCACGTCGCGCATTCAACGCGGGTCGTGGGAAGCACACCGCGCGAAAAGTTTTACCGCCGTAAAAACCGCCCCGCCTGCCTGCGCACCATTTTGGGCCTGGCCCAACAACGTGTCGCACTTATGTGTGGCCCAGGCCCGGGGGCTCCTGTCGGTGTACAAAGGAGGGGGCGCACCTTTGTACCCTTTTACCTGTGCACGGGCAGTCGGAGCCGCGCCCGCGGCCACACCAAGCAGAACAGGGGAGGTGAACCGAGGTAAAACCGAAGCCCAAGACAGCCAAGGTAACGCCAAGGCCAAGAACACAAAGAAGCAGAAGGACGAAGCAGGCTCCCACGGCGAGACCCTTGCCGGGGCAGCCTCAGCGGCCCCGACAAGGCCCATGCCGGGGCGGCTCGCCCAAACCAGCGGAGTGAGCCACCCTCGATCCCATGGGTTCCAACTCAACCAACCGCGTTGGAACTAGGGCTCGGGAGACACCTCCATGGTGGCATGCAGATCTTTGTCAAGACCAAGGAATATTCAAGATCAGATGAGGATTAAAAGACAACGGTCCTTGGCAAGGTCGTTGCCGAGGAGAGCTACAAGACCCCTGGCAAGGTCCTTGCCGGGGACGACAGCCCGCCACGGCAAGACCCTCGCCAAGGACACCAGCAGGGCCACTTCCAGGCCCGCACCAGCCAAGTCTCCACCACCGTTCGCATGCAGCTGCCAGCCCAACCAGCTGGACAGGCACCTGCATTAAACATGCAGCTTCCAGGCCAACTCAGCAGGCGCCTGCATGGCGGCATTCAGATCTTCGTGAAGACCCTACCACCGCGCCACCTTAGCTGCCTGCCTGCCTACATGGCGCCGCATGCGCCACTGGCCAGGGCACGTGTCGAAGTGAGGAGGAGCGGCGACGGACGGGACGGGCCTCCCTCCCATCCCTGATAAAGCTAGGGGACACCTCAGCGGCGCATTAAATGCGCCTTGTCCTGTAATATGAGCGATAAGCTCGCAAGACTATACGCCTTTCACCTCCTGTATGCCACTGTGGCAGCCCCTTTCGACTATAAAAGGAGGCCCTTGGCGTACTGGAGGAGGATTCGGCTCTTTGGAACCACACACCCACCATAGCTAGTTCGAGAGCTCAAGAACTCTCTGAAATACAGCCACCAAAGCAGGACTAGGGTATTACGCATCCTCGCAGCCCGAACCAGGGTAAACGATCCTGGTGCTGATTACTAATCCTGCTCTTCTCACAACCCTGCGCCCCGGCAACCGTAGTAGGGATTCTTGTGATCCCATAGGTGTCGTTCCACACCGACAGTGACCACGCGTGTGCATGGTGCCAGCATGCTAGCCGACGCGCTCTGAGTGCCGCCGAGCGCTCTGTTCGTCGCGTGCTCGCTTCCCCGGCTGCCGCACCTCGCCAAACTTCGCCACCATCGCCGTCTCAATGCCCTTAACCCTCTCCTGGCGCTCGCCGTCGCCGGAGCTCGCCGCAGTGAGCATGGGCTCGATCTGGCCAACAGAACAGTGCGCCGCGCACTGTGTTCGTCGCCACCCCCTCGTTCCTATGCTCGTCGCCGCCCTCTCATAGTGCCCGCGTGAGCTGCGTCACCTTTCCCCTCGCTCATTGATGTCGTTTGTCGCCGTGTCCAGGTGTCCTCCGGCGGAGCCCGATCCCCTCACCTCGCTCGCCTATAAATGCAGCCCTCCCCAGCCCTCCCGAGCATCACAAACTCACCTCACACACTCCACAAGATAGTAGGAAGCCGTAGCCCGACCGGGCAGGCCTTAGGCCGCCGTCCTCGAGCTCGAGCTCGCCGGCGATCCCCGCTGTTCGCCCCCACTGCTCCAGCCCCACCTAGGCTCTGGCTACTCTTCCAGAGCCTCCTCCATGCTGCAGTGGTGCCGTACGACCCGTTTGGAGCCACTAGTGCCGCCTCCCGTCGCCGTCATCCCCAACTCCAGTGACCTCTGCTCTCTGTCGTCGCTGGAGAGGCCCATTCCAACGCCGTCCGACCACCCCTAGCTAGTCCACGGGTACGGGCAGGTGCGCCTCGGTCTTCTCTGTCGATCTATCCCTCTGGATCTGGCCAAAGTGCCCTCCTCGCCGGCGTGTGCTCCGACGGAGCCCCGCCATGCTCTGTTTCCTTCTCCCCCTCCCTCTCACCTGACCAGCAGGGCCTGCTGTCAGCCACTCTGGCCGCGCCCGAAGCGGTATGAGTGGTGGCGCCCCGCGGGTTTACCTCTTCGACGTCAACCCCCCCCCCCCCAGTTCTGTTTTTATTTAAATTAATTTCAAATTTAACCAGAGAGCTTCAAACAGCCACAACTTTTTAACCATAAGTCCAAATGGATTGATTCTTTTTGCATTGTGTTCTTAATGAAAATATCTACCAGCTCACCAAAAATGAGATTTTTCTCTGCTTCTAGAATTTCTGGTGATTTTCAGAATGTTTCTTGATGTTTTCTTTTTATGTTTTTAATTGCTTTCAGAAGGTGAAGCTTGTCTTGAGGATCACCAGGAGGAGTGTGAACCTCACCTGCATTAAGGCAAGCCACAGCAACATTTCCATGGTGCCATTGTAATATTTGTGATTTTTTAACTTGAATAAATGCTTTAGTTCATGCATTTAAATCACTTAAATAACTATATATATTCTGTTGGATGCTTGTTTAGCTTGATATGGTTAGTATACATTAGTTTGAAGCTAACTAAGTTAGTTTAAGTCAGTAGAAGTAATGCTTGGTGGTGAAGTAATAAAATGACTATGAAAAAGATTTAGTTTGGTGAATATTTTCTTAAATGAGGAAATGATTTATATTAAGTTACTAGCATGGTGAATCTTGCTGAATAAATATAACCAGAGAAAGGTTATGAGTTGTTGATATGTATGGTTACTACTTGATGAAGTTGACCCATTTATTTTCAATGATAAGTGATGCATGTTATATGATTGCATTTTCATGGCATATCATGAAACCGGTTATTTCCATTTTAAGTTGAACCTGATAATAACTCAACTTGAACATATTGTTGATCGGGTCATGGTGCCACTAAATCGAGTTTTTCCCAGTGCAACCACATTTGCCTTTATGGGAAGGCCTTTATTCGATTCGTTGTCATGCCTCTGGTCGGTGCCTCCAACGAGGGAAGGTTATGGGCGTGTGTTACCCTAGCCCGGTAAGCAGACATAACCTTGTGTGCCCGTTGTTGTTATGGTACCTTGTCCTATTTGGGACCGTTTATGTTTTTGCCACGACGGTGGCTGTTGGTGTCTTTGGTAGACACGGGGCCAACTAGGACTTAGCCCAGTGGGGAGTGAGTCGGTGGCCGGGAGAGTGTCATGGCAATGGAGGGGTTTCGTCGGAATGCCGTTGGTCCACCCGAATGGGAGTACGAGGCCATGGATTCCGTGGTGTGGGTACAGTGTGCTACCCCCGCAGAGTGTATTTAATCTATCGATAGCCGAGTCCACGGTTACGGACACAACTCGAAAGTAGGTCACACCATGGGTCAACGTTAAATAATCTTGCACACTAAAGCTAATAACTTTGCACTGTTGGAAAGAGGATGGTTGAGAAACTATTTTAATGATGGAGACCAAGTTGTTGGTCAGGTTGTGATCTGAGAAAGATCACCGTTTGGTTACGAGGTAACCCGTTTAAAGACCAAGATGTTGATCCGTTTGTGATCCGAGAAAGATCACCGTTTGGTTACGAGGTAACCCGTATGGTAAGCAAGTCTGAGGGGCTTGAGGCACGAGATCTTATTCACTGCATCCCTAGTATGTTCTTGCATTGATGATAATATGCTTAAGGTCATGATATTGCTTGTCATTATATTTATGCCTGTTGTGAGCTTGCAAGTACATTCAATGTACTGACCTGGCATGTCATGCCAGATTTCAGGAAAGTCTCGTTGGAACGGAGTGCTATCCGAGTCTAGATCTTGTCCACATCGGTGTCCCTGTGCTATGGAGTTCCGCTACGTCGTCGTTCCGCTGTCGCGTAGTTGTCGTGATCGAGGCCCCCTTTATTTTCACTAAATAATGTACATATTGTTCAGCCGCACTGTGTGTGTCGCTTGGCCTTGCAACTTGTTGTAATATGAACTATGTTCCGCTAGCATCAATCAAGCGGTTGTTTTCTGTACTAAGATGTTGTGTATTGCCAGAAGACAAGATCTCTGGGCTGGCAATGCAAGGTAAACTGGTTGCTTTGAGCCGGGGTGCCACACATTCCAAGTCTCCTGGGTTTCTTCTGGTCCAAGAAAAATCATGGTGAAAGTTTTATTCCGTTTGGTATTCCTTTTCTGTGAAACTCTAAAACAAGGAAAAATCAGAAAATGGCACTGGGCTCTAGGTTAATAGGTTAGTCCCAAAAATCATATAAAATAGCACATTAATGCATATAAATCATCCAAAACAGATAATATAATATCATGGAACAATCAAAAATTGTAGATACGTTGCAGACGTATCAGGCTTCTACTCTCTGTGCAACATGATCTCCCCCTTGCCGAACCATAAGGGGCTGATGGCCCCATAGGTGATCGTGATCCGCCACAACAAAGATAATTTGTAATGAGCAAGTAACGGTAAATAAAGTGCAGCAAGGTAGCCCAATCCATTTGTGGAAAAGGACAGGCCTAAACGGTTTCTTATAATAAGCAAAGCGTTCTTGAGGGCACACGTGAATTTCATCTAGTCACTTTCATCATGTTGGTTTGATTCGCGTTCGCTACTTTGATAATTTGATATGTGGGTGGACCGGTGCTTGGGTGTTGTTCTTACTTGAACAAACCTCCCACTTATGATTAACCCCCTTGCAAGCATCCACAACTATGAGAAAAGTATTAAGACAAAAATCTAACCATAGCATTAAACCTATGGATCCAAATCGGTCCCCTACGGATAACCCATAAACTAGGGTTTGAGATTATGTCACTCTAGCAACCCATCATCTAACAACTACTCCACAATGCATACCCTTAGGCCTAAATATGGTGAAGTGCCATGTAGTCAACGTTCACATGACACCACTAAGGGAATCACAACATACATATCATCACAATATCGAACACATATAAAATTCACATGATTACTTGCAACATGACTTCTCTCGTGACCTCAAGAACAAAAGTAACTACTCACAAATGATATTCATGCTCAAGTTCAAAGGGGTATTAAATAGCATACTGGACCTAAACATATAATCTTCCACAAAATAAACCATATAGTAATCAACTACAAGATGTAATCAACACTACTAGTCACCCACAGGTACCAATCTGAGGTTCTGGTAAAAAAATTGAACACAAGAGATGAACTAGGGTTTGAGATGAGATGGTGTTGTTGAAGATGTTGATGGAGATTGGCCTCCCAAAGATGAGAGGGTTGTTGGTGATGACGATTGCTTCGATTTCCTCCTTCGAGAGGGAAGTTCCCGCGGCGGAATCGCTCCGTCGGAGGGCAAAAGTGCTCCGGCCCAAGTTCCGCCTCGAGACGGCGGCGCTCTGTTCCGAAAGTCTCCTCCTTACTTTTTCAAGGTCAAAAGACCTTATGTACGAGAAGATAGGCATCGGAGGTGGGCTGGGCTGGCCACAACCCACCAGGGCGCGCCTGGGGGGCCTGGCGCCTGGTGTCTTGTGGTCACCAGGTAGACCCTTCCGGTAGTTATTTGCTCCAGTATTTTTTATATATTCCAAAATAATTTTCCGTACATTTTCAGCTCATTTGGAGATGTGCAGAATAGGTATCTTTGACATAGCTTTTTCAGGTCCAGAATTCCAGCTGTCGGCATTCTCCCTCTTTGTGTAAACCTTGCGTATTATGAGGGAAAAGGCATCAGAATTACTCCGTAAAGCATTATTATGCATGAAAACATTATAAGTAACAGTAGGAAAACATGATGCAAAATGGACATATCTGTTCCTACACATTCCATGAAGATATTTTATCAGTTGAACCATGATGTCGATGATTCGGTTAATCCCGTATGCAACTCCCTTTGTCCTGTGATATGTTACTTGCCCGAGATTCGATCGTCAGTGTCTCCATACCTAGTTCAATCTCGTTATTGGCAAGTCTCTTTACTAGTTCTGTAATACAAGATCCCACATTGCTTGCAAGCTTTTTACGATGTTGTATTACCGAGACGGCCCATAGATATCTCTTTGTCATATGGAGTGACAAATCCCAGTCTCGATCCATGCAACTCAACAGACACATTCGGAAATACCTGTAGAGCACCTTTATGATCACCCAGTTACGTACGAAGTGACGTTTGATAGCACACAAGCCATTCGTTCGATATTCGGGAGTGACACTCATGGTCTAAGAAACTGATACTTGACATGAAGAAAGTTGTAGCAAATAACTAAACAATCTGATGCTAAGCTTACGGTTGGGTCTTTTCCATCACATCATTCTCCTAATGATGTGATCCCATTATCAAATGACAACTCATGTCTAAGGTTAGGAAACCATAACCATCTTTTGATCAACGAGCTGTTCTAGTAGAGGCTTACTAGTGATACAATGTAGTTTATGTATTCACACATGTATTTAAGTTTCTGGTCAATATAATTCTAGCTTGAATAATAAACATTTATCATGAATGGGAAATATGGTAATAAACATTTTATTATTGCCTCTAGGGCATATTTTCAATATTCTCCTACTTGCACTAGAGTCAATAGTCTAGTTCACATCGGTATGTGATTAACACCCAATGAGATCTGGGGTTTGATCATGTTTTCCTTGTGAGAGAGGTTTTAATCAACGGTCTGCAACATTCACATTTGTGTGTACTTTAAAAATATCTATGTCATACTGTAGATGCTACTACCATGCTCCACTTGTTGCTATTCCAAATGACTGCTCCACTATACGTATCTGGCTTTCGACTCAGAGTCATCCAGACCGGTGTCAATGCTTGCATCGATGTAACCCTTTATGACGAACTCTTTATCACCTCCATAGCTGAGAAACATTTCCTTAGTCCTCTTTAGGTAACTAAGGATATTCCTGACCGTTGTCCAGTGATCTACTCCTGGATCACTTTGGTACCGCCCTGCCAGACTTATGGCAAGGCACACATCAGGTATGGTACACAACATGGCATACATTATAGACCCTATGGCTGAGGCATAGGGGATGACTTTCATCCTTTCTCTTTCTTATGTTGTGGTCAAGCTTTGAGTCTTACTCAACTTCATACCTTGCAACACAGGCAAGAACCCTTTCTTCAGCTGGTCCATTTTGAACTTATTCAAAATCTTGTCAAGATATGTGCTTTGTAAAAGTCCTATCAAGCATCTCGATCTATCTCTATAGATCTTGATGCCCAATATGTAAGCAGCTTCACCCATGTATTCCTTTGAAAAACTCCTTTCAAATAACCCTGTATGTTTTCCAGAAATCCTACATCATTTCCAATCAACAATATGTCATTCACATATACTTATCAGAAATGTTATAGAGCTCCCACTCACTTTCTTGTAAATATAAGTTTCTCCATAAGTTTGTATAAAACCATAAGCTTTGATGAACTCATCAAAGCATATATTCCAACTCTGAGATACTTGCTCCAGTCCATAGATGGATCGCTGGAGTTTTCATACCTTGTTAGCATCCTTATGATCGACAAAACCTTCCATTTGCATCATATATAACTCTTCCTTAAGGAACCCATTAATCTGCCAAATTTCATAGTCGTAATATGCGGCAACTGCTAACATAATTCTAATAGACTTAAGCACCGCTACGGGTGAGAAAGTCTCATCATAGTCAACTCCTTGAATTTGTCAAAAACCCTTTGCGAAAAGTCGAGCTTTATAGACAGTAACATTACCATCCGCATTCGTCTGCTTCTTAAAGATCCACTTGTTCTCGATGGCATGCCAGTCATCGGGTAAGTCTACCAAAGTCGACACTTGGTTCTCATACATGGACCCTATCTCGGATTTCACGGCCTCTAGCCATTCTCAGAATTCGGGCTCATCATTGCTTCTTCATATTTCGTAGGTTTGCCATTGTCTAACAACATGACTTCTAGGACAGGATTACTGTACCACTGTGGTGTGAGAAGTACCTTGGTCGACCTACGAAGTTCAGTAGTAACTTGATCCGAAGTTTCATGGTCATCATCATTAGATTCCTCTCCGGCTGGTGTAGGCATCACGGGAACTGCTTTTTGTGATGTGCTACTTTCCAATTCGAGAGAAGCTACAATTACCTCATAAGTTCTACTTTTCTCCCACCCATTTCTTTCAAGAGAAACTCCTTCTCTAGAAAGGACCCATTCTTAGCAACAAAAATCTTGCCCTCGGATCTATGATAGAAGGTATACCTAATGGTCTCTATAAGGTATCATATGAAGACACACTTTTCCGCTTTGGGTTCGAGCTTATCAGGCCAAAGCCTCTTGACATAAGCGTCACATCCCCAAACTTTAAGAAACGACAACTTAGGTTTCCTGACAAACTATAATTGATATGGTGTCATCTTACTAGATGTAGACAGTGCCCTATTTAAAGTGAACACGACTGTCTCTAATGCATAACCCCAAAACGATAGTGGCAAATTGGTAAGAGCATCATAGAACACACCATATCCAATAAAGTACGGTTATGATGTTTGGACACACCGTTATGTTGTGGTGTTCTAGGTGGCGTGAGTTGTGAAACAATTTCACATTGTCTTAAACGAGCGCCAAACTTGTAACTCAAATATTCAGCTCCACGAGCAGATCGCAGAAACTTTATTTTCTTGTTACATAGATTCTCCACTTCACTCTGAAACTCCTTAAACTTTTCAAATGTTTCATACTTGTGTTTCATTAAGTAAATATACCCATATCTACTCAAATTATCTATGAAGGTAAGAAACTAACGATATCCACTGTGTGCTTCAACACTCATCGGACCGCATACATCGGTATGTATTATTTCCAGTAAGTCACTTGCCCACTCAATTGATCCATAAAATGGGGTTTTAGTCATCTTGCCCATGATGCATGGTTCACATGTTTCAAAAGATTCATAATCAAGTGATTCCAAAAGTCCATCCGCATGGAGTTTCTTCATGCGCTTTACACCAATATGACCTAAGAGGCAATGCCACAAGTATGTGGTACTATCATCATTAAACTTGCATCTTTTAGCATCAATATTATGAATATGTGTATCACTACGATCGAGATTCAATAAGAATAAACCATCCACAAGGGGTGCATGACCATAAAACTTGTTATCCATATAAATAGAACAACCATTATTCTCTGACTTAAATGAATAACCATCTCGCAGTAAATAAGATCCAAATATAATGTTCATGTTCAATGAAGGCACCAAATAACAATTATTTAGGTTTAAAACTAATCTCGAAGGTAGACATAGAGGGAGCGTGCCAACGGCGATCACATCAACCTTGGAGCCATTTCCAACGCGCATAGTCACCTCATCCTTAGCTAGTCTCTGTTTATTCCGCAACTCCTATTTCGAGTTACAAATATTAGCAACCAAACCAGTATCAAATACCCAGGCGCTACTACGAGCAATATTAAGGTACACAACAATAACATGTATATCAAATATACATTTGTTGATGTTGCCAGCCTTCTTATCTGCCAAGTACTTGGGGCTATTCCGCTTCTAGTGGACATCCCCCTTACAATAGAAACACTCAATCTCAGGTTTGGGTCCAGCCTTGGGTTTCTTCACGGGAGCGGCAACTGGTTTGCCATTCTTCTCGAAGTTCCCTTTCTTTCCCTCTCCTCTCTTCTTGAATTTGGTGGTCTTATTGACCATCGACACTTGATGCTCTTTCTTGATTTCTACCTCCATGGCCTTAAGCATCACAAATAGCTCGGGGATCATATTTTCCATCCCTTGCATGTTATAGTTCATCACGAAGCCTTCGTAGCTTGCTGGAAGTGACTGAAGAAATATGCCAATAGCTACTTCATCCGGAAGATTAACTCCCAACTAATTCAAGCGGTTGTAGTAGCCAGACATTCTTAGTACATGCTCACTAACGGAGTCGTTCTCCTCCATCTTACAGCTGAAGAACTTGTTGGAGGTGTCATACCTCTCGACCCAGGCATGAGCCTGAAATACCAATTTCAGCTCTTGGAACATCTCATATGCTCCGTGGTGCTCAAAATTATTTTGAGCCCCGGTTCTAAGCTATAAAGCATGACGCATTTGTACTATCGTGTAGTCATCACTTCTAGTTTGCCAGACGTTCATAGTGTCCAGATTTGCGGGAGCAGGTGGCACACCTAGTGGTGCTTCGAGGACATAAGCCTTCTGTGCAACAGTGAGGATAATCCTCAAATTATGGACCCTATCCGCGTGGTTGCTTCCATCATCTTTCAACTTAGCTTTCTCTAGGAACGCATTAAAATTGAGGGGAGCTACAACACGAGCCATTGATCTACAACATAATTTTCAAAGACATTGAGACTATGTTCATGATAATTGGTTCAGTTAATCAAATTACTAGTGAACACCCACTTAAATCAACATCCCTCAAGTTGTCTAAGTGTTTACATGATCCAAATCAACTACCCATATTCGATCATCACATGAGATGGGGTCGTCATCAATGGTGAACATCTCGATGTTGATCATATCTACTATATGACTCATGTTTGACCTTTTGATGCTCTTTGTTCTGAGGCCATGTCTTTACATGCTAGGCTCGTCAAGTTTAACCTAAGTATTCCGCATGTGTAAAACTGGCTTACATCCGTTTTATGCGAACATAGAGTCTATCAAACCCGATCATCATGAGGTGCTTCGAAACGACGAACTTTCGTAACGGTGCATACTTAGGGAGAACACATTTATCTTGAAATTTAGTGAAGGGATCATCTTATAATGCTATAGTCGTCCTAAGCAAAATAAGATGCATAGAAAGATAAACATCACATGCAATCAATATATATATATATATATATATCTCTGTGTGTGTGTGTGTGTGACATGATATGGCCATCATCATCTCGTGCTTTTGATCTCCATCTCCAAAGCACCGACATGATCTCCATCGTCACCAGCATGACACCATGATATCCATCATCGTGTCGTCATGTGGTTGTCTCACCAACTATTGCTAACGCATAGCGATAAAGTAAAGCAATTACACTACGTTATTAGTTGACACGCAGGTCAAAAAATAAATTAAAGACAACCCTATGACTCCTGCCGGTTGCCATACTCATCAACATGCAAGTTGTGAACCTATTACAAAACATGATCATCTCATACATCAACATATATCACATCAGGTTTTGGCCATACCACATCACAAAATGCCCTACAAAAACAAGTTAGACGTCCTCTACTTTGTTGTTACAAATTTTACATGGCTGCTATGGGCAACTAGCAAGAATCGTTCTTACCTATGCAAAGCCACAACGGTGATAATCAAGTTGCCTTTTAACCTTCCACAAGGACCACCCTTTGTCAAATCATATTGAACTAATAATGAAGATCAACACACTTTTATTTAATTACAGCTCAAGAATTACAACTCGATACTTAGAACAAAATATGACTCTATATGAATGCCTCCGGCGGTGTACCGGGATGTGAAATGAATCAAGAGTGACATGTATAAAAGAATTATGAACGGTGGCTTTGCCACAAATACGATGTCAACTACATGATCATGCAAAGCAATATGACAATGATGGAACGTGTCATAATAAACGAAACGGTGGAAAGTTGCATGGCAATATATCTTGGAATGGATATGGAAATGCCATAATAGGTAGGTATGGTGGCTGTTTTGAGGAAGGTATATGGTGGGTGTATGGTACCGGCGAAAGTTGCGTGGCACTAGAGAGGCTAGCAATGGTGGAAGGGTAAGAGTGCGTATAATCCATAGACTCAACATTAGTCATAAAGAACTCACATACTTATTTGCAAAAATCTATTAGTTATCGAAATGAAGTAGTACGCGCATGCTCCTAGGGGGATAGATTGGTAGGAAAAGACCATCGCTCGTCCCCGACCGCCACCCATAAGGAAGACAATCAATAAATAAATCATGCTCCGACTTCAACACATAACAGTTCACCATACATGCATGCTACGGGAATCACAAACTTTAACACAAGTATTTCTACAATCCACAATTACTTACTAGCATGACTCTAATATCACCATCTTTATATCTCAAAACAATCATACGGAATCAAACTTCTCATAGTATTCAATGCACTTTATATGAAAGTTTTTATTATATCCCTCTTGGATGCCCATCATATTAGGACTAGATTAATAACCAAAGAGAATTACCATGTTGTCTAGATACTCTCAAAATGATATAAGTGAAGCATGAGAGTTCAAAATTTTCTTCAAAATAAAACCACCGCCGTGCTCTAAAAATATATAAGTAAAGCACTAGAGCAAATGACAAAGTACTCCAAAAGATATAAGTGAAGATCAATAAGTAGTTGAATAATTATGTAACTATGTGAAGACTCCTTCTCATAAATAAAATTTCATATCTTAAGTAGTTTATTCAATCAGCAAGCAAAACAAAATAAAATGACATTGCAAGGATAGCACATATCATGTGAAGAAGCAAAAACTTAGGTTCAACCAAAACTGACCGATAGTTGTTGAAGAAGAAAGGTGGGATGCCAACTGGGGCATCCCCAAGCTTAGATGCTTGAGACTTCTTGAATTGCTAACTTGGGATGCCTTAAGCATCCCCAAGCTTGAGCTTTTGTGTCTCCTTAGTTCCTTTCATATCGCGGTTTTCCTAAATCTTAAAAGCTTCATCCACAAAAAACTCAACAAGAACTCGTGAGATAAGTTAGTATAAATCCATGCAAAACCTTATCTTTCTCTAATGTAGAAAATCACTAAAATTATAGTTTAACATTGCATACTAAATGCCTCTGCATATTTAATACTCCCATCCTCAAATAGAACCATTAAACAAGCAAACAGATGCAAGCAATGCAAACATAACAGCAATCTATCTAAACAGGATAGTCTGTAAAGAATGCAAGAGGTATCATACTTATCTAGCTCCAAAAATTCTGAAAAATTACCACACTGTAGAAAATTTGTTGTTACTCATTGTGTGAAAATTTCAAGATTTTATCACATTCTGACTTTCCAGAAGAATTCATACAATGATAGAAAACTTTCTGTTTTCAAGACAGCAACATATAGACTTGGAAAATAAGCATGGTAAAGGCTACACTTGACCTTTTTATTGAAATAAAAGATGCAAAACATTACTCTAAATAACAGCAAGCAAATCTAAACAAAAGAAAATGACGCTCCAAGCAAAACTCATATCATGTGATGAATAAAAATATAGCTCCAAGAGAGGTTACCGATAGTGTTGGAGACGAAAGAGGGGATGCCTTCCGGGGCATCCCCAAGCTTAGTTGCTTAGATCTTCATTGAATATTACCTTGGGGTGCCTTGGGAATCCCCAATCTTAGTGTCTTTCCACTCCTTATTCTCCTCATATCGATATCTCACCCAAAACTTGAAAACTTCAATCACACAAAACTTAACGGAACTTCGTGAGATAGGTTAATATGATAAAGACAGATCATTCACTTTGGTACTGCCAAGACATGATTCATGATTGTTTCTACATAATGACTACTGTACCTTATCATTTCCACAATTTATATCACGTAGTATAAGCTATGGAAACACAAAAACAAGCAAACTATGCATTGAAAACAGAATCTGTCAAAAACACAACAGTTTGTAATGATCTGGACAACCACCATGCTTATGCTACTCCAAAAATTCAGAAAAATTAGGACAAGTTGGGAAATTTGTATATCAATCATGTGCAAAAAGAATGAGGATTTTATCACGCTTCTGTAAAAAATGAAAATTATTTTACTGGGCTCAAAAGTTTCTGTTCTTCAGCAAGATCAACTCAACTATCACCGTAATCCCTCCCAAAGGTATTAGTTGGCACTTTATTGAAAAAAAAGCTACAAAACATGATTACTACAGTAGCTTAATCATGTGAACACACAAAAACAGTAGGTAATGGTGTTGGGTTGTCTCCCAACAAGCGCTTTTCTTTAATGCCTTTCCAGCTAGGCATGATGATTTCAATGATGCTCACATAAAAGATAAGAATTGAAACACAAAGAGAGCATCATGAAGCATATGACTAGCACATTTAATTCTAACCCACTTCCTATGCATAGGGATTTTTTGAGAAAAAAAATTATGGGAACAAGAATCATCTAGCATAGGAGGGAAAAACAAGCATGACTTCAAAACTTTCAACACATAGAGAGGAAACTTGATACTATTGAAACTCCTACAAGCATATATTCTTCCCTCATAATAATTTTTAGTAGCATAATGAATGAATTCAACAATATAACCATCACATAAAGCATTATTTTCATGATCTACAAGCATAGAAATTTTACTACTCTCCACATAAACAAATTTATTCTCATGAATAGTAGTGGGAGCAAACTCAACAAAAGAACTATCATGTGAGGCATAATCCAATTGAAAATTAAAATCATGATGACAAGTTTCATGGTTATCATTATTCTTTATAGCATACATGTCATCACAATAATCATCATACATAGCAACTTTGTTCTCATAATCAATTGGAACCTATTCCAAAATAGTGGAATCATCATTAAATAAAGTCATGACCTCTCCAAATCCACTTTCATCAATATTGTGAAAAGATTCAACACCCTCCAAAATAGTGGGATCATTAGTACCTAGAGTTGACACTCTTCCAAACCCACTTTCATCAACATAATCATCATAAATAGTAGGCATGCTATCATCATAATAAATTAGCACATCATAACTTGGGGGACAAAAAATATCATCTTCATCAAACATAGCATCCCCAAGCTTGTGGCTTTGCATATCATTAGCATCATGGATATTCAAAGAGTTCATACTAACAATATTGCAATCATGCTCATCATACAAATATTTTATGCCAAACATTTTATTGACTTATTCTTCAAACAATTGAGCACAATTTTCCTTTCCATCATTTTCACGAAAGATGTTAAAAAAGATGAAGCATATGAGGCAACCTCAATTCCATTTTTTGTAGTTTTCTTTTATAGAGTAAACTAGTGATAAAACAAGAAACTAAAAGATTCGATTGCAAGATCTAAAGATATGCCTTCAAGCACTCACCTCCCCGGCAACGGCGCCAGAAAAGAGCTTGATGTCTACTACGCAACTTTATCCTTGTAGACGTTGTTGGGCCTCCAAATGCACAGTTTTGTAGGACAGTACCAAATTTCCCTCAAGTGGATGACCTAAGGTTTATCAATCCGTGGGAGGCGTAGGATGAAGATGGTCTCTCTCAAACAACCCTGCAACCAAATAACAAAGAGTCTCTTGTGTCCCCAACACACTCAATACAATGGTAAATTGTATAGGTGCACTAGTTCGGCGAAGAGATGGTGATACAAGTGTAATATGGATGGTAGATATTGGTTTTTTTAATCTGAAAATATAAAAACAGCAAGGTAGCAAGTAACAAAAGTGAGCGAAAACGGTATTGCAATGCTTGGAAACAAGGCCCGGGGTTCATACTTTCACTAGTGCAAGTTCTCTCAACAATGATAACATAATTAGATCATATGGCAATCCCTCAACGTGCGACAAAAGTCACTCCAAAGTTCCTATCGCGGAGAACATAAGATGAAATTGCTTGTAGGGTACGAAACCACCTCAAAGTTATTCTTTCCGATCAATCCATTGAGCTATTCCTATAAGTGTCACAAACAGCCCTAGAGTTCGTAGTAAAATAACACCATATGACACACATCAATCAACCCTAATGTCACCTAGATACTCCAATGTCACCACAAGTATCCGTGGGTCAATTATATGATATGCATCAAACAACTTCATATTCATAATATTCAATCCAACATAAAGAACCTCAGAGAGTGCCCCAAGATTCCTACCGGAGAAACAAGGACGAAAACGTGCATCAACCCCTATGCATAGATTACCCCAATGTCACCTCAGGAATCCACGAGTTGAGTGCCAAAACATACATCAAGTGAATCAATAGAACACCCCATTGTCACCACGGGTATCCCACGCAAGACATACATCAAGTGTTCTCAAATCCATAGTAGTATTCAATCCGATAATAGTGAAACCTCAAAGGTAAAACTCAATTCATCACAAGAAGGTAGAGGGGGAGAAACACCATATGATTCAACTATAATAAAAAAGCTCGCGGTACATCAAGATCATGCCAAATCAAGAACATGAGAGAGAGAGAGAGAGATCAAACACATAGCTACTGGTATATACCCTCGGCCCTGAGGATGAACTACTCCCTCCTCGTCATGGAGAGCGTCGGGATGATAAAGATGGCCATCGGTGATGGTTTCCCCCTCCGGCAGGGTGCCGGAACGGGCTCCCGGTTGTTTTTTCATGGCTACAGAGGCTTGCGGCGGCGGAACTCCCAATCTAGGTTTATTTTTGGGGGTTTCTATATTTATAGGATTTTTTGGCATCGGGAACAAGTTAGGGGGGTCCACGAGGCGACGACAAGACAGGGGGTGCCCTAGGGGGCGCCCTCCACCATTGTGGAGGCCTCGTGGCTCCTCTGGTCCATCTCCGATGCTCCGTGGGCTTCTTTTGGTCCATAAAAAATCATCGTAAAGTTTCAGCTCATTTGGACTCCGTTTGGTATTCCTTTTCTGTAAAACTCAAAAACAAGGAAAAAACAGAAACTGGCACTGGGCTCTAGGTTAATAGATTAGTCCCAAAATTCATATAAAATAGCATATTAATGCATATAAAACATCCAAAATAGATAGCATGGACCAATCAAAAATTATAGATGCGTTGGAGACGTATCAAGTGTGTCTACATAACCTTGTAGACTAAAATCAGAATCGTATATAACACGGTTGATGTAGTCATACTCTTCATGGTTCGATCACGATCCAATTCGATCTAGCGCCGAACGGACGACACCTCCGTGTTCAGCACACGTGCAGCTCAGTAATGTCTCCTCCTTGATCCAGCAAGCAAGAGATAAGAAGTAGATGGGGTCTCAACCAGCACAGCGGCATGGTGGAGATGGTGGTGGTGCACTGCCGGCAGGGCTTCGCCAATCGCCGCCGGAACAAATCTAAGGAGAAAACAAACTTATGGGAGAGGTAGGGCTGCCACCGGGGCGTGGAAATTAGTGTGTTCAGACCCTCCCTCTCCCCCACTATATATGGGAGGCAAGGGGGTGGGTGAGGGAGTCCTGGATTAGGGGGTCCTCGGGCGTCCGAGCTATGCAACATGGGTCGGACTAATGGGCCGCGAAGATACAAGATAGAAGAATTTCCCCCATGTCCGGATGGGACTCTCCATTGCGTGGATGGCAAGCTTGGCATTCGGATATGAAGATTCATTTCTCTGTAAACCGACTCTCTACAACCCTAGGCCCCTCCGGTGTCTATAAAAACCGGAGGGTTTAGTCCATAGAGGCAATCATAATCATACAGGCTAGACATGTAGGGTTTAGCCATTACGATCTTGAGGTAGATCGACTCTTGTAACCCTATACTCATCAAAGTCAATCAAGCAGGAAGTAGGGTATTACCTCCATCAAGAGGGCTCGAACCTGGGTAAACATCGCGTCCCCTGCCTCCTGTTACCCTCGATCCTTAGACGCATAGTTCGGGACCCCCCTACCCGAGATCTGTCGGTTTTGACACCGACATTGTTGCTTTCATTGAGAGTTCCATTATGCCATCATCGAAAGGTTCGATGGCTCCATCGATCATCTACAACAATGCTGTCGTGAAGGAGATTTTTCTCCTCGGCCAGATCTTTGTATTCGGCGGCTTCGCACTGCGTGCCAACTCAGTTGGCCACCTAGAGCAGATCGACAGCTACGCCCCTCGTCACCAGATCTGTTTTGGAAATCTGAACTATGTCGCTGATATCCGAGGAGACTTGATCTTCCAAGGGTTCGCGGCCCCAACCACCGCTCCGGCCTTAGATCCGGAGCGGGTCACTAGGTCCGAAGACAAGAGTCTAGAGCCCGCCAGACTCTCTGTGGCTATAGAGCTCAACACTGGAGAACCGAAGAGAATAGCATCTCCGGCAGTCATCACAAAGTCGGACTCTCCTCCGGACACCAGCTCTGAACCCTCGAAGTCCGCGTCATGCGAGCTCGGCCAGGAAACTTCTGCCCCCGTCTAAACCTCGCTCTTAAACGAGGCTTTGGACTTAATGCGATCCCTCGCCATCACAGAGGAACCGCTTCCGAATTATGTCTAGCCCGGACTAGGGGCTGAAAATAGGGAATTTTACTTCCCACCCACCACCCACTTCATAGCCACTGTCGAGGATTTAACTGACATGCTCGATTACGCCTCCGAAGTCATCGACGGTATGGACGACGATGCCGGAGAGGAGCAGGCCTAAAACCCGCCGTTCACCGGACGCTGGACGACCACTTGCTCATACGACGTGTACATGGTGGACACACCTAAAGAAGGCGACGGCGATGATGAGAAGGATCCAGTCGACGACGAACCTTCTGAGATACCACCAAAGCGTCGACATCAGCGGCGCCGCTCTAAATTGCATCGCAGAAAAGACAGGAATACCGGCACCAAAGACAATGATACTCCAGAGAACGCCGAAGACCAAGAAGACCCCATTGAACCAACGTCCGAACAGGACGATCGGGAGGACAGGCAAATTGACCCTGAAGAGCAAGCAGGGAACAAAGACTCAGAGGATAGTTCTACCACTCTCCGAGGATGACGTGAGCCTCGGCGACGAAGATTTTATCGTGACAGAGGAACCCCTCAAACAAGAGCGCTTTAAGCGCCGGCTAATAGCCACTGCAAGAAGCCTAAAAAAGAAGCAGCAACAGCTTCAAGCTGATCAGGATCTGCTCAATGACAGATGGACTAACGTCCTAGCAGCCGAGGAATGCGGCCTCGAACGCCGAGTAAAGAGTTACCCGAAGCGTAAGCTGCTACCCCAATTCGACGATGAGGCGCTGGAGCCCATACCACCCGCGCGTAACATGGCTAACGGACCTGACAGACCACCACATGGCCGAGACAGAATGGCAAGTCAAGCTGAACACTAGCCCGCACCACCTCGCCGTAAAAGCATAGAAACAACAGCTCGGGGATGCACTTATGACCTACGTCAGGACCTGGAAATAGAGCCGGTCAGACCAGGTCAATCTACGGATCAAGGGGGCATGCCCAAGCGCGAGTAGATGGCCATCAGGCCTGGCACGACAAACACAACCTCACCAGGGCCAAAAACCGCACACGGACTTCATCCGAACTGTGCAGGGACGTCGCCCGATAGAGAGGCTCCGCACACCCCCTATGCTTCACCGATGAGGTAATGGAGCACCAGTTCCCAGAAGGGTTTAAACCCGTGAACATCGAATCATACGATGGCACAACAGATCCCGCAGTATGGATTGAAGATTTTGTTCTCCACATTCACATGGCACGCGATGATGATCTACATGCCATCAAATACCCCCCCCTAAAACTCAAGGGGCCAGCACGGCACTGGCTGAACAACCTACCAGAAAACTCTATTGGTAGCTAGGAAGACTTGGAGGACGCATTGAGAGACAACTTCCAAGGTACCAATGTTCGCTCCCCAGACACCGATGATCTTAGTCACATAATCCAGCAACCCGGAGAATCAGCCCGGCAGCTCTGGACCAGGTTCTTTATCAAAAAGAACCAGATTGTGGATTGTCCGAACGCCGAAGACCTCGCGGCCTTCAAACATAGCGTCCGAGATGAGTGGCTCGCCCGACACCTCGGGCAAGAAAAGCCGAAGTCCATGGCAGCCCTTACCGCACTTATGACCCACTTTTGCGCGGGAGAAGATAGCTGGCTTGCTCGTAGAAGCAATAGCACTAGCGACCCTGGCACCTCCAAATCCAGGGACGGCAATGGCAAGCCACAACGCAACAAGCACAAGCGTCGCAACAATCACGAAGGAACCTAAGACACGGCGGTCAACACCGGATTCAGTGGCTCCAAACCCGGTCAACCGAAGAAGCCATTCAAGGAAAACAGAGATGGCCCATCCAGTTTAGATAGAATACTTGATCGGCCTTGCCAGATTCATGGCACCCCCGATAAACCCGCCAATCATACAAACAGAAATTCTTGGGTCTTTAAACATGCCGAGAAACTCAACACCGAACACAAGGGGAAAGGTTCGCCCAGCGATGATGATGATCAAGAGCCTCGTCAACCAAACACGTGGGGATAGAAGCAATTTCATCTCACGCGAGTCCTCATGGACGGCGGCAGCAGTCTCAATCTACTTTATCAAGACACCGTCCGCACAATGGGCATCGATCCATCAAGAATCAAGCCCACTAAAACTACCTTTAAAGGAGTAATACCTGGTGTCGAGCCTCGCTGCACGGGCTCAATCACATTGGAGGTTGTTTTCGGTTCGCTGGACAACTTCCGAAGCGAAGACTTGATCTTCGACATCGTCCCTTTCCGCAGTGGCTACCACGCACTGCTCGGATGAACCGCATTCGCTCGCTTCAACGCGGTCCCGCACTACGCTTACTTAAAGCTCAAGATGCCCAGTCCACGTGGTGTCATTACAATCAACGGAAACATGGAACGCTCCCTCCGTACTGAGGAGCATACCGCGGCCATCACGGCCGAAGTACAAAGCGGCCCTCTCAAGCCGCACACCTCATCGGCTATTAAGCCGCCGAGCTCTATTACACAAGGCCGGCCAATTCCGCATGCTAACAGCTCGGCAATTCCAGAGCTGGATTGGTAGTTTCGCCTCCGTTGATCGCCATGTATATCCGCAAAACCCGTACCACGCGTGCATAACTATGCACTCAAAGTACCTTGGGCATTAGCGGAGGCACAATACGGACAGGCCCATAGTACGGTTCGACCCTATATGGCCCTCCCCTTTCTTCAATTATTTTTTCTCTTTTACCATAGGTGAATCAAAACCTACTTATCCTACGGACTCACAAGGACTCTCTCCGAGCCCGGTTCCGTACAAATAGTCGAAGACCATTCCTCTCAAGGAATCTTTCTTACTCAGGCAAAAGCGACGCAGACGTGCGGCAGGAAGGTGCAAAGGATTTTGCAGACCACAACTTCACTCGAGACCTGTATAGAGCTTTTCCCCTTAGCCTTAGACCCCCGGCATATAAAATGGCCTTGGTGATTATGGTACCCTCTGTAAAATTACGTTTTGACGCATCAATCAGATTCCAGTGAACCAAATTCTTATTCGGTGTCGTCTTTACTTATAGACTTTATTCTGTCTCTTCAGTTGCCTCACGCACACACCTCAACACAAATTGCTAGGGGCTCTATATGGCAACACATGTGTTGTCAAACAAAAGTCCGAACAGCTTTATATCACAATTTGCCGTCCCGAGCTCGGCACTATATGCATCGGCTCCGAATAATGTCTTTGGTCAATAGTTGGGTTGCCCGGCTCTTGTGTTTGCTACCTTACGTTCCGTCTGATCGGCTAGGGTAGTAAAGGGAGAACTACTGCAATTGTGTTTCTGGTTCGTCCGGACAAGCACCTCAGTAGAGAAAGCCGAAAACTGACTGTCATGATGCGGCGAGAGCTGGTCAGCCACTCGGCGACTTATTAAAATCTTTAGCGATTTTTCCGTATTACACGAAGGACTATTCTCCGGTCACATATGCAACGCATCCGCATTGGGATAGTCGCGTACATACCAGGGGCTACTTTGTAAACCCATCATCAAACTCCTATGGCTAAGTGAGAGCAATAAAACCGCATAGTCTGATTGCCTGGTTCACCGCACTGACACCTCCTTCATGGACCAAGACATTTATTAAGTGTAGTCATGTGCAATTCCGAACACCCCAGTAGTATCTACATGGGGGTTGAAGCCGATGACTGGGAACTCTCAGATATAAAAACGGCCGCATAGGAGGATAGAATTCTTCATAAAGGCATGAATATATTACAAAAGCCTTAGTTCATAATACAAACTCCCGAATAGTTCGGACTCGCTCACTCGAACACTACATCCTTCGAGCATTGGCCTTCTGCAAGGCAGGCACCTTTTAGTACGTCCTCAAAATAGCGCTCCGGTGTGTGATGGTCCTTGCTTTCGGGCGGACCCTCAACTGCCACCTTTTTGGCCTTCATCTTCGCCCAGTGCATCTTGACACGGGCGAAGGCAATTCACGCTCGTTCTATGCAGGACCACCTCTTGACGGCGTCGATTCGGGGCAGTGCATCGATGAGACGCCACACTAGGCCGAAGTAGCTGTCCGGAATGGCTTCGTTTGGCCACAACCGGACTATGACATCCTTCATAGCTGAGCTGGACATCTTATGCAGCTCCGCCCATTGTGCCATCTGGTCATTTAGCAGTGCGGGACGCTCCTGCCCTGCAAACTGCGACCAGAAGAGCTTCTCCGCTGCGTACCCATCCTGGGCCCGGAAGAATTGGGCTGCGTCCGCAGCACTCTTCGGCAGATCCGCATATGCGTCTGGAGAACTCCACAGTCGATTAAGCACGACATACCTCCGGTCCCCAAATTTAGCCTGTAAGAGAAAGGGCTTACCAGCCGCTATCTGTCCGGCTTGACGGATTTCCTCGCGCGCAGCACGAGATTCAGATCGCGCCTCCTATGGCGTCTTGCAGGGCCTTGGCAAGTTCGGTCCCTTTGCCTTATTTTCCTCTTCTAAGGACTCACACTTGCGGGTGGTGTCCTTGAGCTTCTACTCCACCTCGGTCACCTGTTCCTCAAAACGGCGCCGAGCGGCCTGTTCGGCTGTTAAGTCCGCAGCCGCTTTATCAGCGGCCGCCTTGCTTACCCTCACTTGCTCCTTGGCTTGGGCAAGCTCACCCCTGAGGGTCTCAACCGCGGTGGCACCATCTGTATAAACACGTACATTGCAGCTCTTGAAATTCCACAGAACACGGACATAAACAGGCATAAAGTAAGATGTATCTTATACCTTGCGCCTGGTTGAGGCACGTGTTAACAAGGACTAGGTCCTCATCGGCTCGCTCTAGTTTCCATTTGAGTTCGGAAACTTCCGCTGTCTGGGCAGTCGCCGCTAACAGGGAGGCCTGTTTTAATCCAAATAAAATAGCATGTTACCACCTGACAACTGATTATTGATCCTCTGCTCGCTTTTCTTTCAAAGAACCGAACAGAGTCTCAGGGGCTACTATCTATATACAGACATATTTCTCATAAAAATGATCAAAAACGTTACATTGCGTACCTCGAAGCCTGCTAGCAGGCTGGAGAAGGCTTCATTCAGCCCGCTCTTGGCAGACTGAATCTTCTCGGCCACCGTACCCATCAGGATACGGTGCTCATCCAGGACGGATGCACTTTGCAGCGCGTCCGCCGTGGTATTCGGCGCCTCCTGATTAGCAGAGGTCGCCGCTCCTCCTTCTCCTGCCGGGGGTCGCTCACTAGACTCCGAAGCCATGTGGGTCTCCGGAGTAGTATGCGGCTGGGGGTCAGATTGACCAAGGCCCCCATCGCCGGTCTCCGTGGGGGTCG
>NC_057799.1:533146827-533155391 GCF_018294505.1 Triticum aestivum
CAAGGCTCGGGGAGGGCCTATGGGATGACACCTTGGTGTCATCTGCCCTAGGCGGCGGGGAAGCTAGTGGAGGCGACTCGCTCTCCATCATCTCCGGTGGTAGATCCCCCGAGGATGGGGATAGCTGGGGGAGATTGCGGGCCGGACTAAAAAATAGAACTTAGAGTTGTCATCATAGTTCATAGAGATTGGATGTATGTGAAAAATCCTAGACTACTTACGAGTCGGCTTGGGGCTTGGTCCGGCGACGGTTCTTTGGGACGGCCTCAGCGTCTGACTCTGAGCCATCGGAGATGGTAATATTGTCCCTCTTGGATGCTTCGTCCTCCAGGTCTTTAGAGGCCGCCCTCTTCTTGCCCTTGCGGGGAGGATCTTCCTCCTCCTCCTCGTCGTCGTCGTCGCCCTCGTGAGAGGAATGGGCATCAGTTTCTCCGGACACTGCGTCCGAAGTGCCCTCCTCTTTCTTTTTCTTCTTCTTCTTGTCCTTCTTTACCAACGCCTAGTATGGCGCCGGGACCAGCATCCTCATTAGTAGAGGATTGGCTGGGTTTTCGGGGAGAGGAGCCGGACATCGGATTTGCTCCGCCTTCTTGATCCAGACCTGTTTGGGGATGGACTACTCAATACTTCTCCTTTGGATGGACGAACCAATTGGTGTTCGGAGGTTTTAGAATTTACCTCGGAGGCCGGATGATTGCAGTCGAGGCCAGTGTCGTCCGATGACTTTGGCCACGACTTCTGCTTCTTAAAAAGCAGCTTCCAGATCCCCTTATGCATTGTGCCGTAGAACCGTTGTAGGGTCCGGCCCTTCCGGATTGAACTCCCACATCTTGAGGGGCCGCTGCTGGCAGCGAAGTGCTCGGCGGATCAGCATCACTTGGATCACGTCAGCAAGGGTAATGTCCTTCGCTATCATGCCTTGGACGCGTTTCTGCAACAGCAGCACCTCGTCGACCGACCCTCAGTCCGGACCCTTGTCGGTCCAGGATGTAAGCCTCAGCGGGGGTCCGGATCTGAAGGCTGGAGCGGTTGCCCACTTCGGGCCGCGGGGTTCTGTGATATAGAACCATTCATGTTGCCATATCTTGACGGTGTCCACAAAGACTCCTTTTGGCCAATTGACTTTGGGGAGCTTGCTCACCATGGCGCCACCGCAGTCCGCGTGTTTCCCATCGACCACCTTCGGCTTCACGTTGAAGATCTTGAGCCATAAGCTGAAGTGTGGAGGGACACGGAGGAAGGCCTCACATACGACGATGAACGCCGAGATGTGGAGGAATGAATTTGGGGCCAGATCGTGAAAATCCAGCCCGTAGTAGAACATGAGACCCCTCACAAAGGGGTGGAGGGAGAATCCAAGTCCGCAGAGGAAGTGGGGGATGAACACCACCCTCTCGCCGGGCCCCAGAGTGGGGATAACCTGCGCCGGATCGGGAAGCCTGTGCTTTATTTCCGTGGTTAGATACCGCGCCTCCCGCAGCTCCTTGATGTTCTCCTCCGTGACGGAGGAAGCCATCCACTTGCCTTGAGAGCCGGCCATGGTCGAAAGAGTTGCGGAGGGGAGGAAAGCTTGGAACTTGGGTGCTGGAGCTCGAGGATGGGGAGGCAGAGAAAGAATGAGGCGTGGGACGAAAGAGTTGGATTCTATCCACTTATATGGACTGCGAATATCAAGCGTCCCCCTCCCTCGGGCCTTAAAACTCGCCTATTCCCAAGGGGTCGTGCGAACAGCACGGTTAGATTACCAAAACCAGTATTGATGAGAATCCCGTAATAAGGGGACACGATCTTTGCTTTGACAAGACGTGTCAATGGGAGTTGCGTATTGAAACATGAGGCGGGAGGCCCAAAAACGGTTCGAAATGATAGCGAGCTAAGCGTGACGTTTCGCCGGAAAAAGCGGTCGATGGATATGCCATATTTGAAGTATTATGCTTTTATGGTTGGAGGGTTAACCTGTTAAACAGATCCGGACATAGTTCTTGTTGAACAACTACTTTAAACTATTCGGAGGAGGAACCCGCCTTGCTATGCCGAAGACAATCTGCGTGCCGGGCGCATCGTCATTGAAGCCTGGTTCAGGGGCTACTGAGGGAGTCATGGATTAGGGGGTCCTTGGGCATCCGGGCTATGCAACATGGGCCGGACTAATGGGCCGTGAAGATACAAGATAGAAGACTTACCCCTGTGTCCGGATGGGACTCTCCATTACGTGGATGGCAAGCTTGGTGTTCGGATATGAAGATTCATTTCTCTGTAAACTGACTCTGTACAACCCTAGGCCCCTCCGATGTCTATATAAATCGGAGGGTTTAGTCCGTAGAGGCAATCATAATCATACAGGCTAGACATCTATGGTTTAGCCATTACGATCTCGAGGTAGATCGACTCTTGTAACCCTATACTCATCAAAGTCAATCAAGCAGGAAGTAGGGTATTACCTCCATCAAGAGGGCCCAAACCTGGGTAAACATCGCGTCCCCTGCCTCCTGCTACCCTCGATCCTTAGATGCACTGTTCGGGACCCCCTACCTGAGATCTGCCGGTTTTGACACTGACAGAGGGCTGGGTCGCAGTCCTAGCCCCTCCTCCAAGGAGGGGGCGTGGGCCTAGGGAGGTCTCCTCCCTCCCCAAGGCACCTCTAGGGGGTGCCTTCCCCCCTTAGGACTCTTCCCTCTCTCCTCCTCCTTGGCTCATGTGCCTGTTGGGGCTGGTGCCCCTGGCCCATGTAGGCCAGGGCACCCCCCTATAGCTCATGTGGGCCCAGGGGTCAGATGGATCCCCCCGGACACCTTTCGGCACTCCTGGTACAATATCGATAATTCCCGAAACTTTTCCGGCGACCAAAACATGACTTCCTATATATACATCTTTACCTCCGATCGTTCTGAAGCTCCTCATGATGTCCGGGATCTCATCTGGGACTCCAAACAACATTCGGTCACCAACGTACATATCCCAATACTACTCTAGCGTCACCGAACGTTAAGCGTGCGGACCCTATGGGTTCGAGAATCATGTAGACATGACTGAGACACCTCTCGGGTAAATAACCAATAGCGAGACCTAGATGCCCATATTGGTTCCTACATATTCCACGAAGATCTTTTATAGGTTGAACCTCGATGTTGGGGATTCGGTTAATCCCGTATGTAATTCCCTTTGTCCAGTGATATGTTACTTGTCTGAGATTCGATCATCGGTATCTCCACACCTAGTTCAATCTTGTTACCGGGAAGTCTCCTTACTTGTTCTGTAATACAAGATCCCATGACTAACTCATTAGCCACATTGCTTGCAAGCTCTTTACGATGTCGTATTACCGAGAGGACCCGGAGATATCTCTCCGTCATATGGTGTGACAAATCCCAGTCTCGATCCATGCAACTCAACAGACACCTTCGAAAATACTTGTAGATCACCTTTATGATCATCCAGTTATGAAGTGACGTTTGATAGCACAAGGCATTCCTCCGATATTCGGGAGTGACATGATCTCATGGTCTAAGAAACTGATACTTGACATGAAGAAAGTTGTAGCAAATAACTAAGCGATCTGATGCTAAGCTTACGGTTGGATCTTTTCTATCACATCATTCTCCTAATGATGTGATCCCATTATCAAATGACAACTCATGTCTATGGTCAGGAAACCATAACCATCTTTTGATCAATGAGCTAGTCTAGTAGAGGATTACTAGGGACACAGTGTAGTTTATGTATTCACACATGTATTGAAGTTTCCAGCCAATACAATTCTAGCATGAATAATAAACATTTATCATGGATGAGAAATATGATAATAACCATTTTATTATTGCCTCTAGGGCATATTTCCAACACATACCCATGACGGGTGAGGTAGTTAAATGGCCTCTTCGGGAGGCCAGATCTCCGGTTCTAGAGCAGGCAACCCACTGGTCCTCGTTCTATCAGTCTTGTCACTCATCATTGATGTAATATAAATGATTAATGTATAATGCAGTTTTGGTATGTATGGATTAATGTTTGAATGTTGATACAAACATTTATATATGTAATGCAATGCAATGTGATGATCAAGAGCAACATGCTGCCAGGACAGCAAGAAAACTGTCGTGGCATTTTTTTCTTTTGGCTTGGATTGTTATCAGTGGTGGGCCCAAATAAGGGATAGCCATTGCAACTTCAAAAGCTTGTGGCGGGAGGATTGGGACGTCAGCCAATGGTAACTGAAAGACCCGTGGCGGTTAATACCACCCACACCTCCTAATGGCTTACAAGTGGCGGGCTATCTTCCCGCCACCGCTGACCTGTTAGCAGCGGTGCGAGGTCAGTGGCAGGCGCCGTCCATAGCCAAGGCCACCATCGGTAGGCATCATGCACCCGTCACTGCTAGTCTTTTCTGCAGTAGTGCCAAAAGCCGATCTGCTCTGGCCTTGATGCATTTCACTTTGTTGTCACCTCTCGTCTTCCTCTCTTAGATCTTACTTGATCTTTTTGAATGAAATGCCTACTCCATTTTTATTTGTATATTTTTTGCGTGTACCATAGGTTAAAGCTAGTATCCTTCACCTCTATCCTTCGTCCCTTCCATTTGGTTTCTTGGACGCATAGGGTATCTATACCTCGCATCATCGTTGTATCAACTAACTCTCATAACATACTCGTTAGGGACCCTATGTTCTAGCTACCTAAGTGGATTCTACTTTGCTCAGGTGGCTTCCTTACCCCTTGCACTCGTCGAATCAAATGTGAAGTACTTACTCATTTCCACCACAAATGGGAGTCGATGTAGCACGCCACTAAGAATGTGACGACCTAATCCTTGCTCACTTATCACAGTATCCAGATCAAGACATGGTGCACCACCAAGGGGATGACACCTCGGCGCTTGCAATTTAGCACCACACACGGGTTCTAATATGGTGCGTAGCTAAGAGGGTTACGCTCTAACTAGGTTCTTTTGGGTCTCATCTCCATAAGATTGGCTTACTTTCGACGTTTGTCCAGCCAGTCCCGTTACAACCCTCCTCCTTTACATGGGTTTGGAACCGACTATGCCAAGACAACATAGGCAGAGTTTGAAAACTGCATAATAATAATAATAAATCTGACCAAAACAAAAAGAAAATGGAAAAATGAAAATCATAAAATAATCAAATAAACCATGGCGACTGAACCAAACCTGGAATGGCACAATAAAACCAAGAAACAAAACAGGCACAAACCTTTTGGGCCAGTCCATCAGACGAAATGTCAGTGCGTTATGTCGATATTTTGTCGTACCGAGCAACTAATAGGGCTTAACATGTCAAAGAATTTGTTTCCTGTTTAGCGCTTATAACATTGTTTGCTATTGTTTTTTGCATCACACCGTGCACCCCGCTCTGTCATGGGCTCATTCCATTTAATTTTTTCCTCGTTTTCTTAGTATGCTCGCAGCATGTGCGTGAGGATCACGAGCCGCTGGTGCAACCCGGTTTTGGGAAGCTTCTAGTAGCTTCCGATTTCGATTTTCTTTCAGTTTTTACTTTATTCCTTCTGGTTTTTTATTTTTCTTTTCCTCGTATTTTGTTTTATACCTTTATAAAAAAAATCAAAATTTCTTCAAATTCATGATTTTTTTCATATACATAAAAATTTCCAAATTTGTGATTTTTTAAATTAAATTTTGTGATTTTTTCCAAATGATGAAGTTTTCTTTCTGAACTTTCTTGCACATCTTGCAAACTTTTTTTGAACACTTGAACTTTTTCAAATCCATGAAATTTTTCGTAAATTAATGAAATTTCTTGGATCTATGAAATTTTCAAATCTCGGAACTTTTTTCAAAATTGTGACTTTTTTGAAACCTATGAATTTTGTTTGAAACCCATGAACTTCTCTTGAATTCGTTAACAAATCCATGAACATTTTTCAACTCAACGAAATTTTCAATTTGAAGATCTGTTTTTTAAATTCATGATTTTTTTCACATTCACAATCTTTTTTCAAAATTACATTTTTTCGAATTCATGATTTTTTTTGTTGATTATTTTTTAATTAAACTATATAAAACTGGTGGCCATGTTACTTAGTGAAGTGGAACAAGAAAAACAGCTATCCTCGTGAGCGAGAGTGAGGAGGCATGAGATGGAGAGGTGGCACCTTGAGTTGCAGCCCATGTACGGAACTAACAAGCGCCAGGGACGGGACCTCCTATAAGTGCTTTGCCACAAGTAGTCGGCAAGTTACATAGGGGCAGCCCACTTGGGCTGGTTCATTGCGATGCACCGTGTAGCGAAGGTTAAAAATCAAAAAAAAAATGTATCGCACGGTTGTTGGGAATCAAACCCGCGCCTGCCTATTGATGAGCGGTTGCTGGTAGGAACTATGACCGAAGAGCTCTAGCGACAGATTGTAGCACATCACTTACAGAACTAATGGCGACATTAGATTAGCACTTTTTTAAAAAAATATGAATAAATTTTCAAAATTTGAGCAATGTTTTCAACTGGCAAACAAAATTTGAAGCTTCATGAAAAAGTTCTGAAATTTCATGAACAAATTTTGAAATCCCCGAACTTTTTTCAAAAACTTGAACGTTTTTAAACTTGTGTTTTTTTAAAACAGGAACAAATTTTTAACAGAAACAATTATTTTAAAATCGAAAAAAACCGAGAACATTTTATGAACTTTGAGAACAAATTCGGAAAATCAACATTTTTTTGAATACGTAAACAAATATTTGAAAATGTTGAACAATTTTTCCAAAACGTGATTTTTTTTGGAAACACAAACAAAATTGAATAATTTGAACATTTTCCGAATTTTGTAAAATATTGTGAAGAAAAGAAAAGAAATAGAAAAAGAAGAAAAATGAAAAAATGATCAAAATGTTGAATTGCCCGCACTAAGAAAAGCTAACTAGGCGGACCATATACCATCGAAAAAGTGTGGGAGACGTCGACAACTTGTCGCAAAACACGGGAAATAGGATTTTCCGGCAGTGGCTGGCAAAGCCTAAACAGCGCCCACTGCGGCCGTTTCTTTGCTTTTTACAAACGGGCGCACATCCCCGCACTAAGAAAAGCTAACTAGGCGGACCATATACCATCGAAAAAGTGAGGGAGACGTCGACAACTTGTCGCAAAACGCGGGAAATAGGATTTTCGGGCAGTGGCTGGCAAAGCCTAAACAGCGTCCACTGCGGCCATTTCTTTGCTTTTTACAAACGGGCGCACATCCCCGCGCCGCGCTGAGCCGGCCCCGTCTTCATTTTTTCCCATTCAAAACGAAAAAATGGGTGTGCGGTCTTGGGTTTCGAACTCGGAATCCCTCGGTTCCTCGTTCCTGGTTTCCCCACCGCACTACCGGTAGGACAAGGAACTACTTGAGACAAAATATTTCTTTCTACAATTTCATTCTTTCTTCAGGGCACGAGAGCCTTTGTGCTATATAGTATGTGATTTTTTTAGAAAAAAATCCGATGACCTTTTTTTCTTCAAAATTGAGAAACTTATTACAAAATCCATGAACTGTTTTCAAATTTGTGTACCTTTCTCCAAAATCAGATGAACTTTTTTATTATTTTGTGAAATATTTTTTCAAAACTGATTGACTTTTTTCCAATAGATGATTTTTTTTCAAATTCGATGAACTTTTATGGAAATTTAATGAACTTCTTTTTCAAATTTTATGTTTTTTTTCAAATTCGATGAATGTATTCTCAATACAATGAATGTTTTCAATTTTTTTTGAACTTTTTTACAAATTCGATGAACTTTTTCCAAATTCTATGATTTGTTTTTCAAAACCGAAGAACGTTTTTCAAATTTATGAACTTCTTATGAAATGTAAGGAACATTGTTTCAAAATTGATGAATTTTCTAAATTTTATGTTTATTTTATTTTTAAAAAGTCAAAAAATTGTCAAGGGTCAACTGTTGAACAAATGATCGAGCTTGTAAAAGAATCTGTAAACCCATAAAACTGTTTTCATTTCCTAGCTATCTAGACGCATGCAACCACTAGTACCACTGGAGCTGCTAGTGGCAGCACGACGGCTGCCATGCATGCATGTGGGTGGCCATACCGCCAGTGGCGGAGCTACTGTCATTTCTCTGGGCAGGCCAAACAGGTCAGGTTTAGAAGTACCATTAAAATTTCACTCTTACGACCTAGATTCAACACTATTCTGGACAAAAATCTAGTTGGGCAGGGCGGGCCATGGCCTGGTTTTGCCCAGCCTAGCTTCACGACTGCATACAAATACGACAATTTAAGAAATCGTACAAGCCGATGAAAAAACTGATGAAACGAGAGCGACTGAGATCTATATGGGCCGGCCCAGACGGACGCCTTCAGGCGCCAAGCTCCGGGCGCTGTAAGCGCTGGTTAGGAGGCCCCACAGTGACCCACTATGGGCGCGTGAAGCGCTGAATAGGAGGTATCGTAATAAAAGAACTCAAAAGAAAAGAAATTTATAACGTACAAATAAAAAAAGAGCTATTTTTGAACTTACAGGCCCAGGCCCAGCCAGCCTCTGCAAGGAGAGAGAAGCGAGCGGAGATGAAGAGGGAAGAGAGAAGCGAGAGAGGAGA
>NC_057799.1:533155713-533186718 GCF_018294505.1 Triticum aestivum
CTCTGCGTCTGCCGCAGCCGCTATAACGAGGGGGAACTAGTGCCGGGCCCCAAAGCCCCCAATCCCCACTCCCCCGTCCAAATCCAATCGAAAGTTCAATTCCATCCTAATCGCCGACTTTGTATGGGCGTGATGAGTTCCTCCGTCGTGGTCTTCGGCAATGATGACGAGGACGCCAGCGTGGGCGAGAATTCCGTCGTGGTCTCCGGCAAGGGCAATGACGCCGTCAAGCCCTCGTGCACGGTGCAGTATTCCTGCGTCAAGCGGCTTCGTGAGCGGCGCCTGCTCTCCTTCCTCGTGGACCAAGGCTTCCACGGCGCCTTCAGAGAGTACGTGTATGCTTTTTATCTTGAGATCGACGCTCGCGTGCTGGTTTGGTTTACATCAATGGATCGCTGCGTGCAGGCTGAATCGCGAGACGGGGGTGCTGTTCAACGTGGAGCACATCCGGCGGCTGGTGAGGCGGGGACAATGGGATGAAGCCCTCATGTACCTCAACACCTTCCTGCCGCCGTTCATCAGTGAACGTCGGAGCTTCCGTGCCAGGATCTTCAACAACTTCCTCCTCATGCACCCCCGCTTCGCCAACGTGGTCACCGGCAACAAGGACATGCACCTGGACAAGCAGTACGCCTACGGCCGCAGCAGCTCCACCCGCGCCGAGCGCAGGTTCCGCTCCATGAACTACTCCATACTCGCCCCGGACTCGGGCCACCTCAGGGCCGCCATCGACTGGGACAAGGTGAGGAGCCACGCAGCGTGTCTTATCCCCGAGTTGGCTCACCGTACTCCGGAGCTGAAACGCCGGACGGTGCTGCCGTCCCGCTGCATGATGCCGCACGATGTACTCCCCATTGGGACCGGGTATGAAAAATTCATCATTCAGACTCGTACCTTGATAACATAGTCAGTGTCAATTTGATCTCACTTCGGCCCTCCTGTCTGTAACCATTCACAGTTTGTTCCTGAGGCGTCGTGTGAAGAAACAAGGCCCCCAGCCGCCAAAAACAGACGCTATCATCACGGCCATAAACAGTAATGTCTTTGTTACCTCCAGGCGAATTGATTTAAGCTCTCCTCTGTTCTGCTCTTCCAAGTTTTTGACAACACGTTGATTAATTCCTTGCCTTTTGCAGCCAGCGGTATTGCCGCCTCGTTAGGGATTCGAGCATTGGTATAATGCCCCCTTCACAAATATATATTATGATTAAGCAATGTAGCTCTTAGATTCGATATATGTTTGGCAGTCACTAACCATGTCTTCCTCCAATGAACCGGCCGGCAGGATCGAAAGATGAAGCACTGGAACTGCTGGTCAATTACCTAGGTAAAACCAGCTTCTCCTCTTCATGTGTCTTGCATTTCCACCGAGAACACTGTTTACACTCCACCAATTATTTTGTTTGGGAAAACGAACCACTTTTGGTTACTGTTCTGTTCTGTTTGCACTGATGAACTTGTGTGATCTTCAGATCAGACTTTGCAGGCTGGTCTACCTAGAGGTTGCACACTAAGCTATGACTTTCAACCAAGTGGGAAGGAAGGTAAACTTCAGAATAATTCTGTTTAGCAATTCTTCAGCTATGATCATTTACCACTGTCTCTCTCAATGCACTAGCTGGGTTCTTAACTGAGTGTTTAATCCGTTTTGAGTCCTTTTGGGCCATATACGCACATCATTTCCTCCAGCTGCATTTTACCTTTTAACTACAGCCTAACTTTCAAACCCTGCACAGAATATCTCCTATTTTATTGGCTGATCACCTGCAATAGTTTAGATGTCTTGGCCACCTGCTACAAGATCAAAGATTTTTCAGTGCAGAAATTTCCACTGTCCCTTTCATTTTAAGAACCTTTAAAACATGAGTATATTATACTCCCTCCGTCCCAAAATAAGTGTCGTGGTTTTAGTTCAAATTTGAAAAGCATGTTAAGGTGAGTATATATTTAAAAAGTAATAAAGGGGCAAGTTTTTTAGATTTTATGATAGTACAGTCTAATAGATTTTACTGAAAACTATGCCAATGAAAATGGCGGTAAATTAGATAGTACTCTCTCTGTAAACAAATGTACGACGTTTTAGGCTACTATTACATTTGTTTATAGAGGGAGTAGTTTTGTAGATGGAGTCAGTTCCAATCAATGGCCCCTACTTCACCTTGACCCTCTAAACCAAACATAGGACAGCATGGATGTGCCCTGCCCTGTATTTACATGATACCTTTCATCCTGCTATACTTTGTGCAGCATATCTTTGAGATTACAGGATGCTATGATCGTGTAACTTTTGCTTAGAAATATCATAACGCTAATAATGTTCAAACTTCTAGTTAGCAATAAGAACTCTTGGATATATTGCTGACTATATATTGAAAGCATGTTAAGAACTTAAGATGCATCTACTGAGATGCTGTCTTTTTTTTTTTACAGTTGAACTTGCTGCAGATGCTTTTGATGCTCCGTCAGAGCAGACCATGCTTGGCGCATCCAAAGATAATGTTAAAGTCCATGCCACATCGTTAGTGAAAATTTCTGGTAAATTATCCTGATACCCTCGCCCGCTTTTATGCTTTGATGATAACCCTCCATCCGCACAGTTGACCAACTGGCTATATGCATCATTGATAGATAGCATTCAGTGATATGTTTCAGTCTAACCAGTAGTTTAAAACTGTCTATGCTCTGTCTTCTGCCCTCCTGCGGGCTGCGGCTTGTTATCATAATGTTTTCTAAGTAAGGTACATGGGGGTAGCTTTTCATCCGGATTCCTGCATTTCAAATAACCTAGCACATTCTGCCTCTGTTTGTAGGGCTTATTTTAGAAGATCTGTGTCCAAACATATTTTCCCCACTTCTGTCACAATTCTATACCTATTCAATCTCTGTCTAACCCTGCTGCCCTGCATTAGCTAGGTTCCTAAGTCCTAACACATCGTTGCCCCACTTTTGTGGAGGTTAACATTAGTAGATCTAGGTGAAAATTAAAGTCTTCCCTTAAGTTCTCTATGCGGTTATCATTTTATTGGTTGCTTCACATTAAGTGCCTTCCTATATTTGCCTGATACAGTACTAGTTTATAACTGCACTCTTTATTGGGATTGCTTTTTTCTTGCAATTCGTCAGTGTTTGGTTACTTGCTGCAATTGTTAACTGTCAACTTGTTGCAGGTGCTCCAATATGCCAGATCATTTCTGGTACCTTGAAAGTTCATGCTGAAAACCCTGGGATCTCAACACCGACAAATGCAGGTAATTAGTTGAACACCTTTGTTTAGTACCAGAACGTATACACCTTCTGGTAACTTTTAGCTTTGTTTGATCCCTTTTCCGTTACTTGCTAGAGAATATGTATTCTGTAATCAAGTGTCAATGTTCACCATAGATAACATGTTATCTGCCTTGTTATAATTTCGTTAGTTCCTGTTTCAGATGAGTATTAATTCAGTTGAGCTGGCCCAGCTACTTTCTGCTGCATTTTTACCAACTTTTTTGTGTCTTCGGTCGGTAGTTTCAGTCTTTCAGGACTACGTTTGCATCTGTGAGCGGCTAAGCTTACATTCTGCTAGTGTTACTTCTGTATTGATCTTGCATTTTTCTAAGAAATCATGGATTTCACTAGAAACTAATGGAAGCAAATAAAGTTCATACTCTTATTTCAAACGTGCACACACCTCTTTCTTCACCCGTGGTCCTTGAAATGCTGGCTGTTAAAGAAGATAAGACGTTAAATTTGAGTGAAGTTATGTTACAACAACAACGAAAGCCTTTAGTCCCAAACAAGTTGGGGTAGGCTAGAGGTGAAATGAGTGAAGTTATGTCATACGTATAAAAGTTAATCCAGTTTTTAATGCTTGGGCAGGCACAAAGCGTTTAATACAAGAAGGTTATCATACTCATAATCAAATGGATGGACTGCCAACCGTTGAGGATGATATTGAGGCAAAGAGGCAACGAACGGCTGGGACATTTGGTGAAAAAAGTTCGGTAAGACTCGGTTTTATTTCTTACTAGTACTGTTGTGCATGAATAGCATAGTAGAATAGCTTGAATAGACAAATTGTGTATGATGCCGTTGATAGAAGACTGCATCCTTTGTACAGATCTTAGTAGGGTACATCACCTGTTTTTAGTTGATAAGATGCACTGGTTGCCTGTCTTGAAAAGTACACAATTTTTGGTGTTGCGTGGTAGAAATAGTGGTTTTCAGCTTATCGAGACATACATCGACTTTGATTGATGCTTAAGCCAATTCCTACAATGACAAAAGATCTCTTCAGCACTTGAGAACAAGTACCTACTGTTTCCGACAGTAGACTGGCGGGGGTCTCTGATTGATCTGTAACGGCTTTGCAGTAGTGCTGACTGCTGACTGTTATGAATTTGTAGTGTTTTCAATCATAGCGCATTGCATTTTACAGCATGAGGAATGCACTTGAGAGTACCTTTGTTCTTGCTTGTGTTGCGTTATATGGATCATTCTGTCAGGTACCTACTCCTTCGGACAGGGTTGTCTGATTGTTTCGAGTGCAGGTGCCGGCGTTTGGAGGCCGAGCATCCACCGATGCCAACACACTAGTGAACTTCAGGCCGAAGCTGAGGCCCGTCTGCTCCATGTGAAGACAGAGATGGTTGATGGGCGACTGCACCCACCGGTGCTGCTGCAGCTAGCATTTGGTTGTTCCGTTCCTGCTGCTCCTCCTATACTACCTACTTAGTGCTTGCGCCGTGATTATGTCACCTGCTTGCTTGAGGCTTGCAAGTCTCCTAGAACTCATAATGTTATGTTATGCTATGATGCTACTATATGAAGTCGTGGCGCTCTTGTTAATTAGAGCTATATATATGGTCTATTCTAGCAAGTCAGATTTATGTCATGTGTATTAATGGAACACCTGCATGGTCTTGGATTTTTTTGGGTGCGTACAAGATGCTAGCTCTTCCATGCAAAATCTGGAAAAGCAATTCTTGGTACAGTTTAAGTATGAAATTCAGTGATTCGGTTTTCATTTTGGCCAAAGGACCGAAATTCCCATTTTAATTTGACTAAGATCCCATAAAATATTTCGATAATCCAAAAACTAATTTGAATCTCTATGTACAACCGAGATTGCTAAATTTTTGACTGAAAGGCAATTATTTTAGCATGTACCGAAATTAATGGAAGTCATGACATTTCATTGAAATTACACCGAAAGTGATAGTGCTGAATTTGAACTGCAAAAAACGTCTTATATTTTGGCACCGAGGGACTAGATAGTAAGTTGATGAAGCATAATTGCAATGGAGCCGTTCACAAATTTCACAACACGAGGAATGTACGCATTTCACAACACGAGGAATGTCCTCAGCGGACCTCTGTATTCGTTCTTGTGTTGCGTTGTGTGGATAGTTTAGTGAGGCGCCACTGTTCGAATAGTGTTGACAGACGGAACCGGCGAGTGATATCACCACTGATGAGCCTTAATGGTGAGCGATCAATCGTCGAAGCATTGATTCTCTAGATAATGACAGACTGACTGGAAAACGGCCCTTGAAAAGCCTCCCTGATGGGTGAGAGCCACCACATGCCTTAGCGTCAGTCATGCTGCTAGTTTCGGGGCGGTAACCTCATCAATGTGCTCGTGGCAAGCTAGCAAGCAATCTCCGATGTGGTTTTTGATTACCACGTCAACTCTCATTCATCGAGAACTCTTGAAGAGTGCAGCATCCACGTTAACCATCACTGCATCTGGTGGTGGTGGAACCCATTTAACAGGAGATGTTGGGGTATCACTACTTGAAGCAATTGCAGTCCTACCACAGTTCTGCACAATGAAGTCAACATAAGACAAAGCTTTCTCAGCCACTCTGCGAGGACGCGTCGTAACATCATTGTTTCTTGCATTATTCTAGGCCTCCCAAATATGCCAAATTGTTACCACCAAAGTTGTGACCTCAAGAGAGGTCGCTCGCTGAAGGAAATCAAATATATGATATGAATGAATGAAACCTTTCTGGCATAGATGGAAGCCTAATTTATGTTTCACCACTCGGCATACCTGATGTGCGAAATGGCAAAAGATGAATAGATGCTCAACTAGCTCTTGTCTGCTACAGAAAAAATGCCCCAATGTTTGCAAAATGCAAAATGGCATCATAGAAATTGGTTGCCCGCCAGCAGACAATCACGGGCCAGTCTCGAGAGAACGATCTTCATCTTCCCTGGAGCATTGACCTTCTAAAGAGGTTGCCAACTTTTCACTTCAACACCAAAGTCTAACTGCACACCATGGCCATTAGAATTACGAGTAGCATGAAATTTCTCATACTTGGCCAAGTTATATGCTGATTTGATTGAGTAGGATCCAAAGCGATCATGAGGCTAAGAAACAAAATCATCCACCTCAGGCACACGGATTGGAATCTGTAACACTACCTTGGCCATCATCTCAGGAAAAACACTTCGGACCACCACTAGTAGAAAATTGGGCTTTGGTCACAGGGCAATATTCACATTAGTCCCGGTTCAATCACGAACCGGGACTAATGCGAGCATTGGTCCCGGTTCGTGCGGCCAGGGGCCTGCCGGGACTCGTGGGGGCATTGGTCCCGGTTCGTCTGGCCCCTTTGGACCCGGTTGGTGGGACAAACCGGAACCAATGGGCCACGCTCCTGGCCCACCACCCTTTAGTCCCGGTTCATACCACAAACCGGGACTAAAGGGCTGGTCCTAGTTGCGGCCAGTGTTTAGTCCCACCTCGCCAACCGAAGGGCGCTCACACCAGTTTATAAGCCCGTCCCTCTCTGCCTTGTTGAGCTCCTCTCAAAGTGAAAATAGATGCCCTTATACAGGGAATTTGACCTAAATTCACAGTAAATTTCTTTGAATTTCATAGAAATTTATTATGAATTTAGGTTGAATTTTCTCTATAGGCGTATCTATGTTCATTTTTTTATAGTAAATAAAATAAATAAACCTTAATAAAATAAATAAAAATAAATAAACCTTAATAAAATAAACTATAGTAACTAAAATAAATAAACCTTAATAAATTAAATAAAAATAGCAGCAGTAAAATAAATAAAAATAGCAGCAGTAAAATAAATAAAAATAAAATAATTAAAGTAAAATACATAAGTAATTAGAAATAAAATAAATAAGTTTTTTGTTGTTAGTAGAAACAAAACAAAATAAATAAAGCAAAAGAGAAAACAAAAAACAGAGAAAAAAATTTATGCCACCTACTGGGCCACCACGGCCTGAATACGACTTGAAACCCATCCGTGGGCCAGGATTCAGGCCCGCAGAAGGCCCAGTAGGCCCCACAGGCAAAGAGAACGGTTAGGCCTGAAAGCCTGCAGTTGAGAGGAGCTCGAGAGGGTGGGCGCAGCAGCGCTTATAAACCACTCTCGAGCCCTCTCAACTAGCAAGGTGGGACTAAACTTTTGACGCAGGGCAGCACAAGGCCTTTGGTCCCGGTTGGTGCCACCAACCGGGACTAAAGGGGCATTGGTCCCGGTTCGTGGCACCAACCGGGACCAAAGGCCTTTAGTCCCGGTTGGTGCCACGAACCGGGACCAAAGAGTTCCCTATATATACCCCATCGCCACAGCAGAGCACTCCACAGTGCTCTGTTTTTTCTGGCCGGCGAGGGGAGGGCATTTGGGTGCTCTAGCTCACCTCCTATGCACATGAGGTGTTCGATGAAATGTCTGAGCCACACTAGTTAATCTTTCTCCTCTCGAAACTCGACCTCCGAGCTCCATTTCCCCCAAGATTTGTCTAGGTTTAGCGGTCCGTCACGTCCCCGTCTTCACCGCCGTCGATCGCCCGCGCCGATCTCGTCGCCAGCACCACCGTGGTGAGCCTCTTGTTCTTATCTTCTTTCTGAAAGGAAAAAAATTCTTACTTTAGATAGTTACTTGTCTAATTTTGTTACTTTTATTATTCCTTCTTATTACATAGTGCGATGGTTTTGGTATCCGCCCCCGTCGGCCCTCGTCCTGTCTATGATTCAGATGTGGTATATATTATCTTTTTATAACTATTTGGTTCATTTATTGTTTATGACAAATATACCGACCAACGTGACATAGATTTTATTTATCTAGGAGGTGGTTGAACCGGAAATTCTAACCGACCCTATTGTCGAGAGGTTAAATTTAGTTGAAGAAGAAAACAATTACTTGAAGGAAAAAATAAAAAAATTGAGGAGGAGAAGATGATATTGGAGTTGCATGTTGCGGATGTCATCGATGATCACAAGATCAAGATGGATGCAATGCGCTTGAAGATTAGAAAGATTAGAAACTATGCCATTCATACCGAGGCTTGGTATCATTATGCCGTTGGATCAATTGTTACCTTGGTTGTGATTATGATCGCATTTGTTTTTGCATTGAAATGTTTTACATAGTTTCAATGTATGGTTTAATTAATTAGATGCTCTGGAGAGCTATATATATGTTGTTCGATGAGAACTATGTATGTACTTTGGGTTTTAATGTGATGATGAACTTCTATTAATTTGGTCACTTAATTATCTATTCATGATGTTCTGTAATGGTTTTTGACACACTTAATTATATATAATGCATGCAGATGAACCGGCAATGGATGTACGGTGACAGACACACCTCCGAATACATTAAGGGCGTGCATGATTTTCTCGAAGTGGCTGAGGCAAACAAGCAGAATGGTTTTATGTGTTGTCCATGCCCTATATGTGGGAATACAAAGTCTTACTCTGACCGGAAAATCCTTCACACCCACTTGCTTTACAAGGGTTTCATGCCACACTATAATGTTTGGACGATGCACGGAGAAATATGGGTTATGATGGAATACGGCAAAGAAGAAGAGGACGATGACAACTATGTGCCCCCTGAATACGGTGATGCTGCAACGGGGGAAGCTGCTGAAGATCAAGAGGAACCAGACGATGTGCCCAATGATGCTGCAAGGGGGGAAGCTGCTGAAGATCAAGAGGAACCAGTGCTCGATGATGATGATCTCCACCGGGTCATTGTCGATGCAAGGACGCAATGCGAAAGTCAAAAGGAGAAGCTGAAGTTCGATCGCATGTTAGAGGATCACAAAAAAGGGTTGTACCCCAATTGCGAAGATGGCAACACAAAGCTCGGTACCATACTGGAATTGCTGCAGTGGAAGGCAGAGAATGCCATGCCTGACAAAGGATCTGAGAAGCTATTGAAAATATTGAAGAAGAAGCTTCCAAAGGATAACGAATTGCCCGACAGTACATACGCAGCAAAGAAGGTCGTATGCCCTCTAGGATTGGAGGTGCAGAAGATACATGCATGCCCTAATGACTGCATCCTCTACCGCGGTGCGTACAAGGATCTGAACGCATGCCCGGTATGCGGTGCATTGCGGTATAAGATCAGACGAGATGACCCTGGTGATGTTGACGGCCAGCCCCCCAGGAAGAGGGTTCCTGCGAAGGTGATGTGGTATGCTCCTATAATACCACGGTTGAAACGTCTGTTCAGAAACGAAGAGCATGCCAAGTTGATGCGATGGCACAGTGAGGACCGTAAGAAAGACGGGAAGTTGAGAGCACCCGCTGACGGGTCGCAGTGGAGAAAAATCGAGAGAAAGTACTAGGCTGAGTTTGCAGCTGACCTAAGGAACGTATGGTTTGGTTTAAGCACGGATGGCATTAATCCTTTCGGGGAGCAGAGCAGCAATCACAACACCTGGCCCGTGACTCTATGTATGTATAACCTTCCTCCTTGGATGTGCATGAAGCGGAAGTTCATTATGATGCCAGTTCTCATCCAAGGCCCTAAGCAACCTGGCAACGACATTGATGTGTACCTAAGGCCATTAGTTGAAGAACTTTTACAGCTGTGGAATGGAAACGGTGTACGTACGTGGGATGAGCACAAACAGGAGGAATTTAACCTGCACGTGTTGCTGTTTGTAACCATCAACAATTGGCCCGCTCTCAGTAACCTTTCAGGACAGACAAACAAGGGATACCACACATGCACGCACTGTTTAGATGACACTGAAAGTATATACCTGGACAAATGCAGGAAGAATGTGTACCTGGGCCATCGTCGATTTCTTCCGACCAACCATCAATGTCGAAAGAAAGGCAAGCATTTCAAAGGCGAGGCAGATCACCGGAAGAAGCCCGCCATGCGTACCGGTGATCACGTACTTGCTATGGTCAATGATTTACACGTAATCTTTGGAAAGGGTCCCGGCGGACTAGCTGTTCCGAATGACGCTGAGGGACACGCACCCATGTGGAAGAAGAAATCTATATTTTGGGACCTACCCTACTGGAAAGAGCTAGAGATCCGCTCTTCAATCGACGTGATGCACGTGACGAAGAACCTTTGCGTGAACCTGCTAGGCTTCTTGGGCGTGTATGGGAAGACAAAAGATACACCTGAGGCACGGGAGGACCTGCAACGTTTGCACGAAAAAGACAGCATGCCTCCGAAGCAGTATGAAGGTCCTGCCAGCTACACTCTTACGAAAGAAGAGAAAGAAATCTTCTTTGAATGCCTGCTCAGTATGAAGGTCCCGACTGGCTTCTCGTCGAATATAAAGGGAATAATAAATATGCCAGAGAAAAAGTTCCAGAACCTAAAGTCTCATGACTGCCACGTGATTATGACGCAACTGCTTCCGGTTGCATTGAGGTGGTTTCTACTGGAAAACGTCCGATTAGCCATTCTGAAGCTATGTGCATTCCTCAATGCAATCTCTCAGAAGGTGATCGATCCAAAAATCATACCAAGGCTAAGGAGTGATGTGGCGCAATGTCTTGTCAGTTTCGAGCTGGTGTTCCCACCATCCTTCTTCAATATCATGACACACGTCCTAGTTCATCTAGTCGACGAGATTGTCATTCTGGGGCCCGTATTTCTACACAATATGTTCCCCTTTGAGAGGTTCATGGGAGTCCTAAAGAAATATGTCCGTAACCACGCTAGGCCAGAAGGAAGCATCTCCATGGGCCATCAAACAGAGGATGTCATTGGGTTTTGTGTTGACTTCATTCCTGGCCTTAAGAAGATAGGTCTCCCTAAATCGCGGTATGAGGGGAGACTGACTGGAAAAGGCACGCTTGGAGGGGACTCAATAATATGCAGGGACGGATATTCTTGGTCTCAAGCACACTACACAGTTCTACAGAACTCTACCTTGGTTGTCGGGTGGTGGGTGCGACATATGCCAACGGGTGGCTTATCATTGTGGGAGCCAGTAAGACGTCGCCGGTGCCTGGAAACGGGATGAGGCGAAGACATGCACGCCGGCGAATCTTACCCAGGTTCGGGGCTCTCCGTGGAGATAACACCCCTAGTCCTGCTCTGCGGGGTCTCCGCATGATCACTAGATCAAAGCGAGTAGTTACAAGTGCTCCTTGAGCTGTCGGATTCGAGGGAGAAGAATAGCAAGGCTAGCTCTCCCTTTCCTCTCTATATGGTGTGTGTGTAACTCTATCAGACCAACCCTTTGCATGGGTGCCCCGTGTGTGTGTAATCCGGCTGGGCGCGGGTCCCAGCCGTCAGTGTCTGTGTTCGCCGGCTTCTCCGCCGGTCATTGGGGCCCGCCGACTGGTGGGTCCCGCCGGCCTCTTGGTCGACAGGCCGGCCCCACCGCTTGGGGGTCTTGTCGGCGGCTGGTTACTGTAGCCTCGCCCCTGATGACGAGGGCTTTGTCGAGGTAAGCGTGGCTACAGTGTGCCGCCTTGTGGGCTCTCACTGTAGCCTTACCTCGTCTTGTCTCCTTAATGTGGCACATGTTTCGAGGGAGGGGGTAGCCGGCTCCTGGGGGCCGGCTACGCCCCTGGCCGACTGGGGGAGGCCGAGCCGCCTTCGTGCATCTCTCTGGCTAAAGGGGCCCGCCGCCCGCGGGCCGTACTGGCGTCTGTCGTGGATGACGTTGAGGCCAACATGGCTACAGTGCCGAGCCGGACGGGAGATGGCTGACCCGTACGGCGTCCTGTGGCCATGCCTGCTTCGGGATTCGGGGGTAGTGGGCCGTACTGCGACCACGCCCCGTCTTGTCACCATTATGTGGACACAATCTTGATGGGTGCGGTCTTGGCCGGCTTCTTGGAGTCGGCGTTCTTCATGGCCGGCTTTTAGGAGTCGGTGTTCTTCATGGCCGGCTTTTGGAAGTCGGTCCTTTTGGAGCCGGCTTCCTGGAGTAGGCCATTTCGTAGCTTTCTTGGGGAAGGTTTCTGGGACTGGGTCGCCTTCTGAGAGTCGGCCCCTGGGATAGCCGGCCGGGGGAAGGCGGCCCAGTGCTTCGAATGCTTGAAGGCTCAAATGGCCTGATAATTTTTTGAGGAGCCAGGGGGAGTCGGTTAGGCTACCCGTGGCCATTTACTCCGACAGTAGTCCCCGAAGCTGATTGAGCTTCGAGGTTGGGGGAAGTCGAGAAACTCGGTCAGCTTCCTATCTTGACAAGTCGGCTGCCGGGAGCCGGCTTCGTTTGGGCGCGCCGTCTCGGCGAAATTTTTTGAAGTCGGAAGGCGGGAGTCTGCCGGCGCGCGCACCGGGCCGCGGGCCGGCCACTGGCCGCCTACGAACCACGTGGCATCCCTTGGCTAAAAAGCCTATCAGCCCACGCGCGCGACGAGACGTCGCCGCAGGTCGGGGGCCCACCACTCCTACGCCCGAGCCCAGGCGCGGATTCTCTGCGGCCCAAAGCCGCCCGCACGTCTTCCTGCGGCGATTTCAGCACGCCTTTAGGGCGTAATAATCGCGGGGCATGGGGGGAGTGGGTGCAGTTAATCGCACGTCCCACCCCACGCCTCGCCTCCTCGGCTTCACCGTGCGAAGCTATAAGTAGGGGGAGGGGGGAAGCGGCAGGCGCTCGCACGCCCCTCTCCTCTCCGCCATCTTCTTCCTTCTGCTCTTTCTTGCAACAGCGCCTCACCGCCGCACCGTTCTGCCACTCGATTGTCCGCCGCCGCGCTCATTCTCGCCAGCCCTACGCCGCGTTGCAGTACGGCGGGGATTGGGACGGCTCCAACGTCCATGAGGATCATGTCGAGTTCCTCCGCAAGACGCGGCGGCTGCCCGACGCGGACAAGGTGCGGGTCCGTCTCGCGCCGGCGAAGGAGATCACGCCGGAGCCGGAGGAAGGCGAGCGGGTGGTCTTCCGCTCGCATTTCTTGCGGGGCATCGGCTTGCCCGCGAGCGCCTTCTTCCGCTCCTTTCTCGAATTCTACCAACTCCAGCCGCACCACCTCACCCCGAACACGGTGGTGCTGCTGTCCGCCTTCGTCACCTTGTGCGAAGGCTACCTCGGCGTCCTCCCCACCCTCGAGCTCTGGGGGGAGTTCTTCCAGTCCAAGCTGGGCACGCGCATGCAGGGCGTGCCGGCTCAGAGTGGCGCCTTCATCGCGATGCGGAGGGTGACAGCCGACAACCCCTTCCCCGTCATCACGCTGATCCAGTCGGTGAAGCTATGGCAGAAGTCATACTTCTACGTGAAGAACGTCGCCCCGCAGGGCGACTACGTCAATCTGCCGGCTTACGAAGCCGGCCCGCCGGCGGGTAGGCGGCCCCAGTGGTCCTATCGGGCCGTGACGCTGACGCCGGCTGGAGCCGCAGCTGTCGCCCGACTGCGGGTGATGATCCAGTCGGAGGGCCTATCGGGGCCCGACCTGCTGGCCGCCTTCGTCACGCGCCGGGTGCTTCCGCTCCAGAGCCGCCCTCATCTGATCTGTCAGATGAGCGGCCAGCTCGATCCGAGTCGGATGTGCACCAAAGACATGCCGCACGACGAAGTGCCCCATATGGTGAACTACCTTGCGAACTGCAAGCTCTCCGCAGAGTGGCAGTTTGGCAAGGAGCCATATTGCCGAGCTCACCCGCCGCCCACGGTATGTTCTCTTTTTCTCTTTCTCCTCTCTCAGTTTTGTCGCCGAGTTCCTTTTGGCCGACTCTGACTAGTTGGCTTGTCTCGACAGAGCCCTCTTCTTCGGCCTGCAGTCGGGTCGGACACGGAGCGCCGATTCATCCCCGACCGGGCGGAGCACGATCTGGAGGACCCCGACTTGGGGGCGGCCGCCATGGACGACAACACCGAGGCGGGCGGTGGCCAAGCCGGCGGCGAGGCAGGCGGCTCCGGGCTTGGAGTCAGCTTCGACGACTGGCCGGACGATGACGAGGCGGAAGTCGTCCCACGCCGCCAGCCGGCTCCTGGCCACGGCGCGGGTTCCTCCGCCGCGCCGCCTGCTCGGGGCGGCGGGCAAAAGCGTCGTGCCGCGCCGGGCTTGTTCGGCAGTCGGCCGAAGAAGCCCAGAGGCGGGGCAGCGGCGACCAGGCGGGAGGAGGCGGCCGCGAAGGCGGCCCGCTTCCGCAAGGCGGTGAAGCAGCCGCTGACGGTGTCGGCGTAAGTATATACTCCTTCGTGTATTCTTTTTTCTTTTCTCTGGTAGCTCCTGAGTCCTTGTCTTTTCTCCAAAAAACCAGGGCTCCATTGTCGCTCGAGTGGGCTGCTGCCGCCTCCGTCGTTGGGTCGCCGGGAGGATCTGGGAGCACTACTCGCCGCGTGGACCCCCGTGCCGTTCTTCAGGCGGCGACGGAGCGGAACGCGCGGGAGGTGCGGGAGGAGCGGGAGGCGGAGGCATTGAGGGCGGCCGCCGCCAAGGCGGCGCAGGAGGAGGAGGCGGCGAAGGCGCGCGCTGACGCCGCGGCCAAGGCCCAAGCGGAGGCTGCGGCTGCGGCGATGGCGGAGGGGGCCTTGCTGGTCACCCCACTACGCGTCACGGCGCCTGGGGCCCCAGAGCCCTCGCCAGAAGAAGCCAGCGCTGACCAGCCGGGGCTGGAGAGGGAGGACGACATCGTCATCCTGGAGAGGGTGGCGGCACCGTCCCCGCCGACTGGGGCGACTCAAGGAGGCCGGCCTGACCTGCCGCCTGTGCAATCGGCCGGGGGCGAGCCGGCCGCGAGGACTGATCTGGTGGTCCGGACGCCATCGCGCCAGCGCACGGGGAAGGCCGCATCAGAGCCACAGAAGGCTGCATCGGAGCCGCAGCCAGCCGCGGGCTCCAGCTCGTTGGCCCAGGATATGGAGGCGGCCAGCGCCAGCTCGGGGTGGACGCCGGGCGGAGGGACGGCCGTGATGAATGTGGCCGCGCAGGACGTCCGGACCCGGCTTCAAGCCCAGGCTACGGCGCTGAGGAAGTACAACGACGAGTTCCTTGCGACGCGGGCGGCCATCCGGGTTAGTCTTCTTGTCTTGCTTTTTTGAACTTGGTTTCTTCCGTGGGGGCGCGTCAGCGCACCCACTGGCTGTAGTCCCCGAGTTCTGAGTCGGCTGCTGAGCAGACGGCTTGGAACTTCTTAGCGGATCTAGTTTTGTTATTCTTGCTCTTACTTCGCTCTTCTGCCTGTCTTGCAGGACTACCACAACCTTCGCGCGGCTGCCTTCAACTCCCAGGCTCGGGAGCTGACCCAAAAGACCGCTGACCTATCTGAGAGCCGGGGTAAGTGCTTCGTCCTTTATCTCACGTGGGGGCGCGTCAGCGCACCCACTGGGTGTAGTCCCCGAGATTCAGGCCGACTGCTGAGCAGTCGGGTCGGATCTTCCTTGGCGACTTCTTCTTATTGCTTCCTTTACTCTGCCATCCTTGCAGCGGCCAACGCTAGTCTGAGGGAGCAGCTGGGAGGGTCTCAGGCTGCCCTCCATGTTAAGGAGGAGTTTGCCGCCTTGGCGCAGGAGCGTGACCGCCTGGCCAAGAGGTTGGCCGACCAGGAGGAGAGCCACAAGGCGGCCCTGAAGGCGGTGCAGGACAGTGAGGCCGCCCTCTAGGCCGAGTACGAGACAGAGGCGACTAGCTGGGCCGAAGCGAAGCAGACGCTGATCAATGGCTATGGCCAGATCGAAGATTTGGTTGACGGTAAGCCGCCCTCTTCTTCGTCCTTTCTTGCCGCTTGCCGTTTTGGCTCGTTTTCTGACTTGGTGTTTTCTCTTCTTTCTCTTTCTTTCTTGCGCAGAGTACTTCCCTGGCTACTCTACCGCCGCCAACCAGATCATCGAGGCCCGCCGCGAAGCACAGAGGCAGGCTGGCGCCGAGATTGCACCAAACGCTCGCCGATCACTGGAGGAGCAGGTCTTGGCGATCCAAGCCCGCCTCCAGCCGGCTCATCACCTGCTCCGCCGGCTTCAACGTGTCAGAGCGCAGATGTTGGCCGCCCTCTGGCCTGGCGAAGTGGTTCCCCGCACCCCCAGTTGGACTACCGACTGGCTGGAGGTGGCGGTCGGCTGCTTCGAAGCCTGGAAGGCTTCGGCGGCTCGGTCCGGCGCCAGGCGGGCGCTGGAGTTCGTCAAGGCCTGGTATCCCGAGCTAAGTCTGGACCAGCTGGCCACCTGGCGGCAGCAGGCCGACACGGAGCTGGAGCCGGCGCGGCCGGCTATCATCCGGCGGGCTTCAGCGATCGCCGACTACACCGACACCAGCGCCTTCGCCCCTGAGGTGGACGACAACGGTGTTGCCCAGCCGGAGGAATGGTTTGGGCTGAACCCGGCAGACAGCGAAGACTCGGCAGAGAAGATCGACTCCAGCAATGAGGGCGAAGAGGAGGAGGAGGAGGGTGAAGACGCCGGGCCGGATGGTGGAGCGGCCGGCCCGCCTTAGCTTGACCGTGCATCCAGCAACACGACACGTGCGGGTGCACCGCCTGCCGCCGGTGATGATTAAGCCGAGACCCACCAGCCGGCCACTCCTTCAGCTGGTGACGCCGTCTCCACCGACCAACCCGGCTCTCACACCGCGCCTTTAGTCTAGTCCGCTATCTTTATTTTCCTGTCTTATCACTTTTAAAACAATATTTTGTTAAGTTTGCACAATTCCACCCACTGGGTGTATTCGAACTATGTTGATTGCCGGCCTACTGGGGGCTTTATATGTAAATATTATTATGCATGCGTTTGGCTTTCCCTTGTTCTTTGCTTTTCATCCTTCTGCTGTTTTCTTTGCCGCCCTCCCTTGGTTGCCGCCTCCCCAGTCGGACAGTTGCTCTGCAATCTATGGCTGGAGAAGTGCTTGGCCAATTGGGAGGGCAAGTACTCGAGCTTTGTTGGATTATAGCGAAGTGTTTGGGAAGCCGGCCAGCCAGCTGTTATGACAGCCGGCAAGCATGGTTGGAGGCCGTCTTTTCGCTATACAAGTTCATTAGTCCCTAGCCGTTTTTTGTGTGGGCATCCTTTCTGTCTTGGCTCTTGCTAGTCGGACAGTCGGTTCTTTGAGCTGTGACTTTCAACAAGAGAGGACTCGGGAGCCGGCACATTACTTGTCTGACTTCAGGTAGAACTTTAATATAGCTTAAGGCGGCCAGTCCCCGGGCCGACTAGTCGAACCCGGTGCCAGACAGAAATCAAATGTAATAATACATTCGTGCATATGACACTCGTCATTCATAGATAAAGGAAGGCAGTCCCCGAGTGCCTCTCAGGGGGCCTGTTGTTTTGTACTTAAGACAAAAGGGTAGCATGATACATACTGCTTTTAACTGTAAAATCTTCTCAGGAGGTTCGCGTTCCATGGTCGCTCCGACTCCTTGCCAGAATCATCCCTCTTGCATGCTCTTGGCTTTTGCGCGTCGATCAAGTAGTAGGAGTTGTTTCCTAGTGCCTTGCTGATGACGAAAGGGCCTTCCCAGGGGGGCGAGAGCTTGTGCTGGCCGGCTGTTCGCTGGATCAGCCGAAGCACAAGGTCGCCCTCCTGGAAAGATCTTGGCTTGACCTTGCGGTTGTGGTACCGGCGCAACCCCTACTAGTAGATGGCGGACCGGCTGAGTGCTAACAGCCGGCCTTCTTCCAGCAGGTCAACACCGTCTTCTCGTGCTTCCTTGGCCTCCGCCTCCGTGTACATGGTGACCCGAGGCGAGTCAAACTCGATGTCGGTTGGGATGACAGCCTCGGCACCATATAGAAGGAAGAATGGAGTGAAGCCGGTTGACTTGTTAGGGGTAGTACGCAGGCTCTAGAGGACAGCCGGCAGCTCATCGAGCCAGCAGCCGGCCGATCGCTCCAGTGGTACGACCAGTCGGGGCTTGATGCCGGAGAGGATGAGTCCATTTGCTCGCTCGACCTGGCCGTTTGACTGCGGGTGGGCAACGGACGCTAAGTCCAGTCGGATACCCTGCGTCGCGCAGAAACGTGCCAGTGCTCCTTTGGCAAAGTTTGTGCCGTTGTCGGTGATGATGCTGTGCGGTACGCCGTACCGAGTAGTGATGTCGGTGACGAACGTCACGGCAGTCGGCCCGTTCAGCTTCTTGATCGGCTTCGCTTCGATCCACTTGGTAAACTTGTCCATGGCGACAAGTAGATGTGTCAAGCCGCCGCGGGCTGTCTTGAATGGGCCCACCATGTCCATTCCCCAGACGGCAAAGGGCCAGGTGAGGGGAATGGTCTTGAGTGCAGAAGCCGGCAGGTGTTGCTTGGAACTGAAGACTTGGCATCCTCTGCAGCTCTTGACTATCTCTTTGGCATCTTCCAAAGCAGTCGGCCAAAAGAAACCGTGGCGGAAAGCTTTGGCCACAAGTGATCTTGAGGCTGCATGGTGGCCGCATTCGCCTTGATGGATATCCTTGAGGATTGCCACTCCTTTCTCTGGCTCGACGCAGCGCTGGAAGACTCCAGTGACACTGCGCTTGACAAGCTCTCTGTTCATTATTGCATATGCTCCGGCTCGTCGTTACACTAGTCTTGCTGAGATCTCATCAGCCGGCAGCTCTCTGTTGACTAGGAATTTGAGGATGGGCTGGGCCCATGATGGAGCTGTGACTTCTTCTACTGTTAGTACGGCCACCATGACTCGGGTGGGTGGGTCGGGTGGCATGGAATTGGAGTCGGCCACCGCTTCTTGTGTTGCTGCAGTCCCCGGGCCGGGTTCTGAAGTCCCCGAGCCGGGTGCGACTACGGCAGTCCCCAGGCCGGTTGTTGAAGTCCCCGTGCCGCCTGCGGGGTTCCTCCAGTCGGATCCGGCTGCATCAGGGACAGGCGGTACGAAGATAGAGTTCGACTCCGGAGACGGCTTGAGGAGGCGCTGGAGGGAGACACCGGTCGGTATAGCCTGTCGGGTGGAGCCGATCCGTGCCAGGGCATCTGCTTGGTCGTTGTCGGCCCTTGGCACGTGAAGGAACTCGCACCCTTCGAAGTACCCACTGATCTGCTGGACGAGGAATCAATAGCTCGCCATGTTTGCATCCTTGGCGTCCCAGTCGCCAGATGACTGCTGGACCACTAAGTCTGAGTCGCCATAACACAGGATCCGGCGTATGCCGAGTTCTTTGGCTAGCCGGAGCCCATGTATGAGCGCCTCGTACTCGGCCACGTTGTTGGAGGTGGCGAAGTGGATTTGCAGCGTGTATCTGAGTTTGTCGCCTTTGGGAGAGGTGAGGACGATGCCGGCTCCCAAGCCGGTGCGCATCTTGGACCTGTCGAAGTGCATCCGCCAATGGGTAGAGTCGGGAGCCGGCAGTAGGTACTAGGTCTCGGCCCATCGACGAGGAAGTCGGCCAACGCTTGGGACTTGATGGCGGTGCGGGGTTGGTAGAAGATTGTGTATGGTGCCAATGCAATGGCCCATTTAGCCACCCGGCCGGATGCATCCCGGCTGCCTATGATCTCGGCAAGCGGGGCGGTGCACACGACCGTGATGGGATGCTCTTGGAAGTAGGGCTTCAGCTTCTTGGCGGCGAAGTACACCCCATAGCACATCTTCTGATAGTGCGGGTAGTTTTGCTTTGAGCTGGATAGTACTTCGCTTAGATAATACACCGGCCTCTGGACTAGCTGGGCTCGGCCTTCTTCCGGGTGCTGGACCACGACAACTGTACTGACCACTCGGCTAGTCGCGGCAATGTAGAGGAGCATGGGCTCCTTCTCAGTCGGCGCCGCTAGGACAGGTGGAGTGGTCAGCATCTTCTTCAACTCATGGAAGGCTTGGTCGGCTTGGTCATTCCACTCGAAATGAGTGGACTTCTTCATGAGTCGGTACAGGGGGAGAGCCTTCTCTCCTAGTCGGCTGATAAAGCGGTTTAAGGAGGCCAGGCACCCAGTGAACTTCTGCACATCTCGCAATTTGGTGGGAATCTCCATCCTCTCGATGGCCTTGATCTTCACAGGGTTGCACTCGATGCCGCGTTCGGAGACCAGAAAGCCTAGCAGCTGGCCGGCTGGTACTCCGAACACGCATTTCTCGGGGTTGAGCTTGATCTGGAATCGGTGCAAGTTGGCAAATGTTTCTTTGAGGTCCTCCAGCAGGGTGCCGCGCTTCTCTGTCTTCACCACAATGTTGTCTACGTAGACGTGGGCATTTCTGCCGAGTTGCTTGAGGAGGCATTTCTGCATGCAACGCTGAAAAGTGGCACCGGCATTCCTTAAGCCGAATGTCATAGTCAGGTAACAGAAAGCTCCGAATGGTGTGATGAAGGCAGTCTTCAGGCGGTCTACTAGGTCCAACTTGATCTGATGGTACCCTGAGTAGGCATCCAAAAAACTCAACAGCTCGCATCCGGCCGTGGAGTCTATCACTTGGTCAATCCGTGGCAAAGCAAACGGATCCTTGGGGCAAGCCTTGTTGAGGCTGGTGTAGTCTATACACATACGCCACTTGTTATTCTTCTTCAAAACCAAGACTGGTTGGCAAGCCACTCTGGAAAAATACTTCCATAATAAAGCCAGCGGCGAGGAGCCGGGCTATCTCTTCTCCTACGATTCTTCGCTTCTCTTCTGACAGTCGGCGGAGGGGCTGCTTGACCGGCTTCGCGTCGGCTCGGACATGTAATTTGTGCTCGGCGAAATCCTTCGGGATGCCCGGCATGTCCTTTGGCGACCATGCAAAGACGTCTCGATTCTCACGGAGGAAGTCGACGAGCTCGCCTTCCTATTTACTGTCCAGGTTTGCCCCAATGACAGAAAATCTTTCCGGGTTCTCCGGGTCCAGGGGTATCTTCTTCGTCTCCTTGGCCGGCTGGAAAGAGCCCTGCGCATCATAATCTTTGGGGTTGGGGGACAAGGCCGGCTGCTTGCCGGCCATGGCCACAACCCGTTCCAGCATCTTCTTCTCTTCTGCCACTACGAGGGACTCGGCCAGCCGACTGCTGGCCATAGCGCACTTGATGGACTTCTTGTAGTCGCCGGCTATAGTGATGATCCCCTTCGAGCTCGGCATCTTCATCTTCAGGTAGGCGTAGTGGGGCACAACCATGAACTTGGCCAGAGCAGGTCGGCCAAGCAAAGCATGGTAGGGGCTCTCCAGATCCACTACCTCAAACCAGATCGCTTCTCGGCGAAAATGATCCTTGTCTCTGAAGAGAACATCCATCTTGATCTTGCCGATCGGGGAACAAGACAAGCCGGGCACGATGCCATGGAACACGGTCCGGCTTGGCATGAGATGCTTCGCCTTGATGTTTAGCTTCTCCATGGTATCGCGGTACAATATATTGATACTGCTTCCGCCATAAATCAGGACGCGGGAGAATCGGGTAGCTCGCCTCTCCGTCGCGAGGGTGACATCCAAGACTAGTGCGTAGGAGCCAGGGGATGGCATCACCTCTGGGTGGTCGGCCTGGCTCCAGTTGATGGGCTTCTTGGACCAGTGCATGAACTTGGGGGTGCTAGAGGCGACTGCCTTGACCTCTTGGTGTTGACGGCGCCGACTACGCTTTTCTTCAACTTGGCTTGTGAAGACGACGTAGGCGGCGTGCTCTTCAGGGAACTCATCTTGAATGGCTTCGACCGCTGGTCGAGCCGCCGGCTCCTGGGGGGCTGGAGGCGGCGGGCCGGGAGGCGGAGGTGGCACCAGCCCCTCGCCCTTGGAGATTCGCGTGAGCCAGTGGCACTTTCGGGTCGTGTGATTGGACGGCTTCGCGCCGCTGTGGAACTTGCAGGGGGCGTCGAGAGTCTGCTCGTAGGAGAAAGCAGGCTGCCAAGACGGCCTGCCACCCTTCTTCTTGGGAGCGGGCCGCTCTTCGGGCTGCTCATCTTCAACTGTGGCCACTTGCCGACTGGTGGAGGGCGGCATAGGGGCCTTGCGCTTGTGTTCGTTCTGGTAGGGGCGCCGATTGGAGTCGCCAGCCGGCGTCTTGGGAGCCGGAGCGATCACCTTCCCAGAGGCGTCCACTCGAAGCTCGGTCTTCATCGAGGAGTCGGCCGTGGCGTACTTGTCCGCGATGATCAGCAGTTCGTCGAGGGTAGCCGGCTCGTCGCAAAGGAGTCGGTGCTTGAGGAGGGTGCCCTCTCGGCACCCGGCGGTGAAGTACTCGATGGCCTGAACCTCGTGCACCCCCTCGTAGGAGTTGTGGAGCTCGGCCCACCGCGTGAGGTAGTCACGGGTCGACTCGTTTGGCCCTTGGACGCATAGGGAGAGCTGGCGAGGCTTGGGAGGCCGCTTGTACGTGCTGGTGAAGTTACGGACAAAGACTTCCGTGAAGTCCAGCTAGCTGTTGATGCTGTAGGGCTTGAGGCTGTTGAGCCAGGTGCGCGCCGTGCCCTGTAGCATGAGGGGGACGTACTTCACGGCTACGCGCCGATTGCCGTTGGCTATGCTGACAGCAGTAGAGTAGTCGATGAGCCAATCTTCCGGCTTCACAGAGCCGTTGTACTTAGGCGTGTCTCTGGGGAGCGAGAACCCCTTGGGGAAGGGCTCGTCGCGGATGCGGGGGCCAAAGCATGGCGGACCGACATCATCTTCTTCTTCTAGCACCAAGGACCGAGCCAGGTGGTCGATCCGGTGGCGAGCGTCGTTCTCGCCGACTCCTTCGCGGTGGCCTAGTCGGCCACCAAGAGTCGGATGCGTGACAGGCGGCGGGGTGGGGTATCTCTCCCCTCGAGGCGGGGGAGGAGGCGGCTTTCCTTGGCGCTCCACCGCTCGAGGGCGGCCTTCCGCGTCGCGCTCGATGGTGATACGAGTCCGGCTGCGGCTAGCAGCCGGCTCCTTGTCTTTCCTCACGCGGGCGCCGCTCGCAGTCGGCGACCGGGATGTCGCGGCGTGCTCCCGGCGCGGGGGAGGACTCTCAGCGCGGGCACCGGCTTCGTGCCGTTCTGCGGCCGCGTCGATCAGCTGCTGGATCCGCCTTGTCATGTAGGGGAGCTCATCGGCTCCTAGCCCATTTAGCTCTTCAGCGGCCTCCTGAGCGGCTCGCAGATTCTCGAGCGGGGTGGCGTAGACGGGGCGGTCTGCCCCCAGCATGCTGGCGATAGCCGCGCCACGCTTCTGGACGAAGCCGGCTCGGCTCGGCCCGCCACGAGGCGGCGTGCCAAAGGCGGCGCGGTCGACTTCGCGCTGGTGAGCCTTGGTGAGGCGTCTCATGGAGGCTATCTTCTGGCCTTCCGCGATGAGGGCAAGGCGGCGTGCCTCCAAGGTCTCGGCGTCGGCGTCGGCCGGGATGGGGACGGATAAGTCGTGCATCGCCGCTTGCAGGGCGTCGTGGGCGTTCTCGCCCGAGTTGGCGACGTGGCTGATGACCAACACTTCGGTGACAGCGCTGTTGCCGCTGTCAGCTCGAGGGAGAGGGTCGTCGAAGACCACCACGTCGGAGGGGTAGGCGTCGAGCGATGCCGTGTCAGAATCGACAAGCATTGGGTCGGTGGAGCCGACCGACTCCAAGTCTACAGCAGGCTCACCGGAGACGTGAAGTTGGTCGAGGAGGCTGACGAGGCGGCTCTCGGGGTAGTCCGTGCCCGCGTCGGACGCGGGCTCGTCGGAGATGCGAGTCTTGCCGAGCAGATCGGCGAGGCAGCTCGCTGCGCAGGCATCATCGACGCCTTGCAGCGCGTCGGGGCAAACGCCATCGGGCGTAGCAGGCTGGCTGCGCTCGCGGGGGAGAAAAAGGGTTCCCGTCCAGAACAGGTCTCCGGACGACGGTGCACCTGGCCCCACGGTGGGCGCCAAATGTCGGGTGGTGGGTGCGACATATGCCAACGGGTGGCTTATCATTGTGGGAGCCAGTAAGACGTCGCCGGTGCCTGGAAACGGGATGAGGCGAAGACATGCACGCCGGCGAATCTTACCCAGGTTCGGGGCTCTCCGTGGAGATAACACCCCTAGTCCTGCTCTGCGGGGTCTCCGCATGATCACTAGATCAAAGCAAGTATCTACAAGTGCTCCTTGAGCTGTCGGATTCGAGGGAGAAGAAGAGCAAGGCTAGCTCTCCCTTTCCTCTCTATATGGTGTGTGTAAGTCTATCAGACCAACCCTTTGCATGGGTGCCCTGGGGGGTTTATATAGGCCTACCCCTGTGACACCCAAAGATTTTATTTGGCTTTTTCAAACTTTTATTTAAATTGAGGGAGGTTATTTAAATTTTTCTTCTGGAGAACTCTCCCTCTCAATTTTTTTTATGGCAAGTGTTTTGTTTTGGATTCACCCAAGACTTGGTTCTTGGTCTTGGAGGTTTTCCCTTTTTATTTGGACTCAAAACCAAATGCTTTTCACTTGGGAAAATTTCTTTTGAAAAATCTTTTAAATGGCCCTATGGTATTTGAGTGATCCTTTTCCCCTTTCCAAAAATCCCTCTTGCCATGACCTAAGTGGAAATCCACTCCCATAAGCCTTTCCCCATCTTTGTGTCAAGTTACTCCTCAAATCCAGCAGTTTGAACCTCCCCAAAATTTCTTTTCCATTTGATTCTCATCAAAAACAATTTCTGCCTTCTATCTTGATCCTTGGAGGTTTACAAAGGAGCTACCCTTTCTGCTTTGAGTTTTGCCTCCAAACCAATTTCCCTAGCTAGTCCTTTGAGCCCTCAACCAGGATCCATGAAGATCCACTGGTCTCCAGTTCAAATATTTCAAACTATACTTGCTGCAAGTTTGGACCAGATTTGCCAAATTTGATGAAATTCATTTGAATCCTTCTCCTAAAAATCTGAGAAAATTCAGGCAGCCTCTGGGTGCATTGAGAGGTCACCTCACCAAGTCTGAAACTACTGTCGTTTTCTTCAGTGTTCGTTGTCAATCTCGCCAGTAGCCGTGGTGGCGCCTTGCTCCCCGTCCCCTCCTTCTTGTCCCTGCGCCGCGCGAACGCCTGGAAGGTTGCGGGCGTCGGCGACGAGCAGGAGGAGGTGCGCCACCCCGTGAGCGACGGCAGCGGCGGCTTTGCGGCCGCCAGAGAGGGGCGCAGCGTAGACGGCGCCGCCCAGCGCCGCCCAAGCCACCGGAGGCCGCCGCGTGGCCACCCACTCCCCCGTGCGTGCTGCCACCCTCGTCGTGAACTGCTAGGCGCGTAGCGCGCTCTCTGCCGCCGCTGTGCCCGTACGGCTGTCCCGTCGAAGACCGGCGCTATTACGCCAAGCCCGACCAAGTTTAGCAGTGGAACGGGACCAGTAACTCTCACTGATGGTGCCTAGCCTCCTAAACCCACTGCCCAACCACTGTCTCACCGTAATCGCTCGCCGGAGATTTCCCGTTCACGGCCACCCCCTCGGATCGCCTATAAATAGAGGCCCCGGGCTCGAACTCGGACCCACACCACCTCTGCACTCCACCAAGACCACGCCAAGCCACTGGAAAAGCCCCGAGGGGGCCTTCTTCCCCAACTCCGGCCGCCGCGACCCGCCACGGGATCCAGCTCGATTCGCTCCCGTGCGTGCACCTCTACCTCTCAGCTCTTGCCAGTAGCTTCCTTATGCATCCACTCTCCTGACCCGCGCTTCGATTCGGAGTTTGCAGCACCCACCGGAGTTCTCCACCATCGCCCGAGCCGCCGTCCGTCGGAGAAAGTGTCGCCGTCGACGTGGTGCTCTCCGTCGGTCAAGTCCACCACCCACCGACGCGGAAGGACGCACTGAACCTCTTGGTACACTCCGATCTCCCTGTCTCGCCGTGGTTCAACGCCGGCGACCACCACAGCCTTCGGGCACCGGCGAGGTTTTTAAACCTGACGTGTGGACCCCCCCCCCCGTCAGCCTGTCTTCTCTCACCCGCGAACCGTTTTCAGTTGGCGCCTTCGGGCAGAATACGTTTTCCCTTTGGGCTGGCGCGTTTCTTTCTGAACCGTTTTTTGTTTTCTCAGTTAAGTCCCTGGTTCTTTTCTGTTTCATCACAGATTAGTCCCTGGACTAAAACCCTTATAACTTTTTAATAAAAGATGATTTTTGATTGATTCTTTTTCTGACAGTCTTATATTTTGTCTAGTTTTTTATTGTATTTATTTGGAAAAAATTTGGGACAACTTTTATGCACGCGATGATTTTCACGTTAGTATACGTTTTCGCTATACCGTAGGTTCCGGAAGAGGTGACGGAGCCGCGAACTTCGCCGAGCTAGACTCCGACTTCTCCGAACCAGGCAAGCATGTTTGAACCTTTGATATGATAGGTGTTTTGCATGTTTGCTTGAATGGTTGTGCATGGCATATGAGCATCGGTGAGTATCTCGTTGCATGTAAGGCAACTACCCGTGTGTTCCGAAGTTACTGTGATCTCTGATGAGAGATGGCCTAGTCATGTGGTGACATGAAGGGCAGTAAGGTGGTACTGTTGTAGCATGCCAGCCTTACGTCATCCGATAAATTCCGACGTTAACGTGGACGGAGTCACGTTATCGTTCTTCCCCCTTCCGTGCTGCCACATGTTTTCTGCCAAGAATACGGTTTAGTAAGTTGTTAACCTCTTTCCGTGTACACACCAAGTAGAGGGGCCGGGATGAGGGTTCCATGGCCCTGGATTAAAGCCAGTTATCCGGTCAGGGGGCATGGGTGTTTCCGGTTGGGACCGAGAGGGGGGCACCCCTTAGAGCGCGCGTATATAAATTTGATCCCATGGTACGCGAGGTTGTAGCCTCCCCGTCTCAAGGTTTTTCTTGAACGTTGCCGAGGGTGATTCCTGGCTTCGGAATGTTGAATGGGTGTGTACTGGTTAGATGTGTTTCTCCTAAAACACCGTAAACGGAACTAGTCCCCGTGACTACTGAAATCCGTTGGCTGTGGTTAAAGTACAAACTCTGCAGAGTCAAATCCTTCCGAGTCATCGTATCCTTGGTCAAGGACCGTGACCAGTGTATCCATATCTATGTCACCTCCTCGTGATATTTCCCCGGTGAACAAGCTTGAGTGGTAACTTGGTTGAACGTTATTCCTGTGAATGGACTAACCCTGTTGTTTATCTCATACCTGATTATTCCCTTGATATGATTTAAATTCTTGAGCTACTGAGATATTAAGTTATGAAATCTAAGCCCTTTATGTGATGTCGCTTCAGACGTCCGACTGTGGCATGCACTGTTATTTATTCTTCCAATATAAGCCCTTTATGTGATGTCGCTCAGACGTCCGACTGTGGCATGCACTGTTATTTATTCTTTTAATATAAGCCCTTTATGTGATGTCGCTTCAGACGTCCGACTGTGGCGCACTTGTTATTTACTTTTGATACAAGCCCTTTATGTGATGTCGCTCAGACGTCCGACTGTGGCGCACACTGTCTTTTATAATTTATTATAAGCCCTGCGTCGCCTTGACGCCCGACTGCGGCATCGTTACTTCTTTGGTTTCCTCTCGAGGAGTCATTCAGACACTCATTTGGCCCTCAGTATTTACTTTGGGATTTCGGGAGGACTACCGCCCGACTTCTCTTTTGTTTTCCATGCATTATTATCTCTATGTCTGAGTGCGCTTGTTAATCTGTTCATATGCATCATGTTTACATTTGTTATATCTTATGTCCGAACTGTCTTGCGAGTACTTTCATAGTACTCACCTGGCTTGTTGATTTGGCCAGATGTTGACGAAGGCGATCTCATGGATGAAGAGTTTGATAGTGAGTCCGACGCCTAGAGGAGTCCCAGTCAGTCCCGTGCGATCCTGGATATTGGTCACTTGTATTATATATGCTTCCGCCGCCCACAATAAGTATCCTCGAGCCTCACTCCGACGCTCGAAGAGCTGTTAGTTGTCAGGAGTCATATCACCCACGTTGCTGTGATATATCCACCACCGCATTTATCGTGAGTTAGTAGTTTTGCCACCCTATCCACCTTTATGTATTAGTGGCGTGTTTGTAATAAATTGTTGAGCAGTCTCCGCTCAACCTTGTATTATATTCAATACTCCTGGTATTTTCTTCTGTGACCAAGATATTTTCTACCAGTGAGAAGGAATTCTTCTTTGCTGGTCCGTAAAAGGGATCGGTCTCTCAATAAATATTTTTATTGGAAAACCGGTCGTGACAATCCCCCGGGGGTACAATTGTAATCCGGCTAGGCGCGGGTCCCAGCCGTCAGTGTCTGTGTTCGCCGGCTTCTCCGCCGGTCATTGGGGCCCGCCGACTGGTGGGTCCTGCCGGCTGCCGGCCTCTTGGTCGACAGGCCGGGCCCACCGCTTGGGGGTCTTGTCGGCGGCTGGTTACTGTAGCCTCGCCCCTGATGACGAGGGCTTTGTCGAGGTAAGCGTGGCTACAGTGTGCCGCCTTGTGGGCTCTCACTGTAGCCTTACCTCGTCTTGTCTCCTTAATGTGGCACATGTTTCAACGGAGGGGGTAGCCGGCTCCCGGGGGCCGGCTACGCCCCTGGCCGACTGGGGGAGGCCGGGCCGCCTTCGTGCATCTCTCTGGCTAAAGGGGCCTGCCGCCCGCGGGCCGTACTGGCGTCTGTCGTGGATGACGTTGAGGCCAACATGGCTACAGTGCCGAGCCGGACGGGAGATGGCTGACCCGTACGGCGTCCTGTGGCCATGCCTGCTTCGGGATTCGGGGGTAGTGGGCCGTACTGCGACCACGCCCCGTCTTGTCACCATTATGTGCACACAATCTTGGTGGGTGCGGTCTTGGCCGGCTTCTTGGAGTCGGCGTTCTTCATGGCCGGCTTTTAGGAGTCGGTGTTCTTCATGGCCGGCTTTTGGGAATCGGTCCTTTTGGAGCCGGCTTCCTGGAGTCGTCCATTTCGTGGCTTTCTTGGGGAAGGTTTCTGGGACTGGGTCGCCTTCTGAGAGTCGGCCCCTGGGATAGCCGGTCGGGGGAAGGCGGCCCAGTGCTTCGAATGCTTGAAGGCTCAAATGGCCTGATAATTTTTTGAGGAGCCAGGGGGAGTCAGTTAGGCTACCCGTGGCCATTTACTCCGACATTGGTGACCCCGTATGTCGATGAACACAAGAACAGTCTACGCTCCAAACACCCGGAGCAGTGTGACGACTGGATTACATGTGAACACATCAGGACTTTCAGCAGTTGGTTGGAAACACGTCTCAGAGGTGACACCACTGTTTGTGATGAGTTGTACTCGTTGTCCAGGGGACCATCTTCGACTGTATTGACTTACAAAGGATACGAGATAAATGGGAATACATTTTACACGATCGCCCAAGATCAAAAGAGCACCAACCAAAACAGCGGTGTCCGCTTTGATGCAGCAACCGAGAGGGGAAAGGACACATATTATGGTTACATAATGGACACATGGGAACTTGAGTACGGACATGATTTTAAGGTCCCTTTGTTTAAGTGCAAATGGGTCAATCTGTCAGGAGGCGGGGTACAGGTAGACCCACAGTACGGAATGACAACAGTGGATCTGAACAATCTTGGGTACACTGACGAACCGTTCGTCCTAGCCAATGATGTGGCACAGGTTATCTATGTGAAGGACATGTCTACCAGACCGAGAAAAAGAAAAGATGAGGAAGCGAATACATCATACGATGAACCAAAGCGCCACATAGTTCTTTCAGGAAAAAGGGACATTGTGGGAGTGGAGGGCAAGACAGACATGTCTGAAGATTATGAAAAGTTTCATGAAATTCCTCCCTTCAAAGTCAAGGCTGACCCAAGCATCCTGATAAACGATGAAGATTATCCATGGTTACGGCGCAATAAGCAAATGACACAAGCGAAGAAAAAGTGAAGACTTTCTCCCGCAACTATTATGATGATACCATGCCAACTTTGTAACAGATGAGTATGATACCATTGTCCGTTTTGTAGACGAAGTGCATCTAGTTTTTGCCATAACCCTCTCAACTTTCTTGCACATGCTATGTGGATGAAATGATGATACCATGCCAACTTTCAACCTTTTCAGAGTTCATTTGAAATGCTTTTCAATTTTAGGGTCTTATAGCTCAAAATAATTAGTAAATGCATGAAAAATAACAGGCCAAAAATTAAAAATTATGCCACCTACTGGGCCACCACGACCTGAATACGATTAGAAACCCATCCATGGGCCAGGATTCAGGCCCGCAGAAGGCCCAGTAGGCCCACAGGCATGTACAGAGAGGTTAGGCCCGTAAGCCTGCTTTAGAGAGGAGCTCGACAGCTCAGGCGCACCGCACCTTATAAACAGGTGCGGCTCTCTCTCAGCTAGGGAGGTGGGACTAAACTCCCACCACCACGCCGCTGTGCAAGGCCATTGGTCCCGGTTGGTGGCACGAACCGGGACCAATTCCACCCTTTGGTCCCGGTTGGTGCCACGAACCGGTACTAATGAGGCTGTGGCCCCACGAGCACCTTTAGTACCGGTTCGTGGCACGAACCGGTACTAGAGTTTCTTACTAAGCAGTTTTTTAGTCCCACCTCGCTAGCTGAGAGGCACTAGGAGCGGTTTATAAGCCCTGAGTGCAGAGACGATGAAGAAGAGGAGCAATGCTCACGTTGCTTAGCTTCAAGCCTTGAGGAATAAGGTAGACTGCATGGAGCTATGTGCCGTGCAGTCTACACTATTCCGAAAGGCTTGAAGCAAATCAACGAGCATTGCGCCTCTTTTTTATTTTTAATAACTTATTACAACTCCGGACTTCTTGTGTTACGACAAAAGAAAATAAACTTTAATAAAATTTATGAAACTAAAATTAACAAAGTATTTTCTGTTCAAAACATTATAAGAAACCTCTATTATTATTGAAACTAAAATCATATAAAATTGATGCAACTAAAATTATCGAAGTATTTTCTGTTCAAAATCATTAAAAGCAAAAAGAATTTTCATAAAGAACTTTTTTTGATAGAAACTTTAATAGCAAAAAGAATTATCATAAAGTAAAATAAATAAGTAATTAGAAACAAAATAAAATAAAATAAATAA
>NC_057799.1:533186728-533187540 GCF_018294505.1 Triticum aestivum
GGTTCAAAATCATTAAAAGCAAAAAGAATTTTCATAAGAACTTTTTTGATAGAAACTTTAATAGCAAAAAGAATTATCATAAAGTAAAATAAATAAGTAATTAGAAACAAAATAAAATAAAATAAATAAGTTTTTTGTTGTAAGTAGAAACAAAACAAAATAAATAAAGCAAAAAAGAAAAGAAAAAAACTAAATACAGCAAAAAGAATTTTCATAAAGAACTTTTTTTGATAGAAACTTTAATAGGAAAAAGAATTATCATAAAGTAAAATAAATAAGTAATTAGAAACAAAATAAAATAAATAAGTTTTTTGTTGTAAGTAGAAACAAAACAAAATAAATAAAGCAAAAAAGAAAACAAAAAACTAAATACAGCAAAAAAAATTGTTGGGACGCTGCCCGCTGGGCCTTCCAATCCTCGGGTTTGCAAATACAGGCCCAGAAGGGCTAGAGGGCTCAATGGGCAGCGCGCCAAAGTTAGGCCCAGAAGCCTGCTATAGAGAGGAGTTCGAGACAGCAGCCGCGCCGGGGCTTTTAAACTGGTGCGGGCGCCCCTCAGCTAGCGAGGTGGGACTAAACTTTTGGCCGCGACGCGGGCAGCAAGAGGCCTTTGGTCCCGGTTGGTGCCATCAACCGGGACTAAAGGGGTGCATTGGTACCGGTTCGTGGCACCAACCGGGACCAATGCCACCCTTTAGTCCCGGTTGGTGCCACCAACCGGGACCAAAGGGCGCCGCTTCCCGCCCTTTGGGCTGCTGAAAAGTGGGCTTTGGTCCCGCTTTGGTCCCGGTTGGTGGCACCAACCGGGACTA